>NC_135433.1:10444170-10599020 GCF_051991255.1 Vanacampus margaritifer | reverse complement strand
AACTGTATGACCTCTTTTGTTATTGTTGTTTTTTTTTACGGCCATTTGTCTATGGCTACAATCGGGCAATAATTCGATGGTTGCACATGCGAACATATATATATATATACGAGGAACTAACAGGGTAGCAGAACAGGCTTAAGCGTTTGAATAATTAACTTGTCACTGTAGTTCCGATGAATAGCTGTTTTTCTGATTTTTGTTTTTTTCAGTTTTTCAGATTTTTTTTCTTTCAGTTTTTCGGGATCCATCCATTTTCTTAACCACTTTTTGTCACAAGGGTCGCGAGGGGCGCTGGAGCCTATCCCAGCGGGCTTCGGGCAGTAGGCGGGATACACCCTAAACTGGTTGCCAGCCAATCGCAGTTCAGAAAAACTGAAAAAATAAAATGAAAATACTCAAAAAAGCAAAGCTCCCCAAAAAAATAAATCAGAAAAACAGGAGGGCTTTTTTTTTTTTCAAGTGAATGCAATACGCTTCCGAAGTTTAGACTACAAAAGAGCAGTTTCAATCTGGATCGGCTAAAAATCGGATTTTGGCTAGCAGTCTGAACATGGCCATATATATCACACAGACACATTTCACACATCATCTATATTGGATGACACATTTCTCTAAGGTCATCTCCCACGTCATACTGCTTTTGCCATGAGAAAAAAAAAACATGATAAAGCAAGTATTGTATGTGTGGAATAAGCCTCTCTCAATTCAGGCTCTTCCTACATTCATCCCCCATGTTCCAAGTACAACACACACGCGCACACACACACACGCTCACACACACACACACACACACACACACAACACACACACACACACACTGCCATGTAATTATCTAGGCGTATCTAACACACTTATTGCAAGCACTAAGATTCGTGGTTAATGCAGCCTGGCATGCAGGTGATGCTTTGGCTCTTGCAGTGGAATCCTAGTGACATGCTGCTTGAAAAAAAACACTTGACTTAGATAACGGTGCATAACAAGACATCAGTCGGGTGTGACCGATGTTTTAATAATTATGAACAAGTAGTATTTATTCCCTTTGATATGAAAATACTTGAAAATGTGTTTCTTGAAAATTAGTTGAACAGAACAAATAATGTAATGTAAACGTGTATGTGGTAGAATGTTGAATGACCTGAAATTTGATCTCAACTATCATAATCATACAATGGGAAACACAAATCAAGGGTTTATCCATCCGTCCATCCATCCAACCCGTCAACCCGTCCTTCTTATACAGTTTATGTTGAAAATGTGGCTGGTAAAGTGATGGACAGAGTGCTGCAATTGTTTGACCTTTGACTTTAGACAGTATAAAGGTAGAGTGGCCAATACTCATAAGCGTATTGTTTTGACATTGGAAATAGTCCAGAGAAACTGAAGATGTGTCAAGGTTTAGGATGCTGAGCTCCTGGCCAGGCAAGATAAAATTCTCAATTTTGTACATTTTAACGCAATTTCATTCCCACATTTAGGAAAGAGAAGCATAACACTTATTAAAAGTCTGTGACTAAACCATTAAATCTGGTAAAGGTTATTAATTGTAGAGTTACAGCAAAAGAAAAATTGATTTTAGTAAAGGCTATCATATTTTTCATTTTAGCTCATGTTTAAAATAAACATATCCTCTTTTTGATACAGCAGATAAACAGATAAACATTAACACAATAATTTTAGGATGCCGGGATTTAATTTAGGTGTGCCTCAGCGCCGGCAAAAATGGGATAGAAACACCGAGGCAGCAGAACTTGACCCATGTTAGTACTAAAATATCATAAGTATGCTACTCAAAAAGTTTATTCTAAATCAATGTTACTTTCACGATGAGAAAAATGTCTGCATAAGTTTTAAAGATGGGATCGCAGTAGAGTGCTGACTGCAATCTAGCATATTGGCCCAACACAAGAATGACCAAATCTGCAATTTCACATTTACTGAGCATCTTCTGGTTGATACGAAGCCATGGCGATAACTTTAAAAAATATTTTTTTTAAAGAGAGAGAACACCCTGCGGCAGAACCATACTGTAGTCACACCTGGATTTGGGACATTACATGGTCTATCTGTTCCAGAATTGTACCCAGCATAGATAAGCATACTGCAGAAAGTGCTCCAAAATCATATTTCACGCTTTGTACAGAGAGTGACACACTGATGTTGACAAGAAAGTGCATTTTACAAGATGACTTGTGTTCTGACAAACCACTTTCAAAGTATAACGTATAAAGTGTATAATAGCGTATAAATTATGATATTTTCATAGGGCATGCCTCTATGTTCATCCTTCCTCCATTTTCTATACAGATTTTTCTTATTCAGATCACAGGGGAGTTGGAGCCCCTCCTAGCACACAGTGAGCAAGAGGTGGTGTGCACCCTTGCTGGTGCCCATATTTGAACCCCAATCTCAGAGCTGCGAGCCAAATGTAATCACCAGTCATCCATCCATCATCGATGCATGTACCAAGACATCAACAGCATACCACTTCCTGAAATTAAATGGTCCATTGACGTAGTGCGTTTGTCATGCATGGATGAAGCTCAAGAGTCTTACTTATTTCTTGTTTGATCCTTTTATATTCTAATTAGTCAAGCTGGCTCAGGAGATCGCTGATCAGTATCTTTCTAACAAATTCATCAGAACACAGCCATGGTACTGTGTGACCACAGGCAGATGTTCACTGGAAATATCTCGCCACCAATCTGTTATTGTGGGGCAAACGCTCTATCAATGTGTTATTTTCTGGATTTACATCATGAGATACAGTGGTCAGATTGCATTATCCGGGACCTGCTTCTGCTCAGCGGAGGGACAGCTGCTGCCAACACAGAGACAGATTTGCAGTGCTAGCCTCCACTTTCTGGCATGGACATATGTGGGTTGCCGGGGGCTGCGGCTGTCACAGGCTGTAGCTCTTCACTGAGCTAGCTGATGCGAGCGGATGGGGTCAATGTGATTGGTTGATAAGAACACTAGGGTTTGGTGTGTATGTGTGTGTATCAGTCGTCTGTCTTTCTGCCTGCTTTTCTGGTCTTGTCTGTCTGGAAAGTCTGTCTGCTTGACTCCCTTCCTGTGTGTCCATCTGTCTACATATTGGTCTGTCTGCTTGGTGGCCTGCCTGTTTATCTATGCTTCCTTCCTACCTGCCTTTCTAAATGGTCCGTCTACATGCCTGTATGCTTACATGCCTGCCAACCGATCTGACTGTCTCGCTGAATGGTTAGCTTTTTGCTACTTCAGTAAACATCAAGAAACAAAACAGAACATGCTACAAAAAATGTTACAAAAAGTAAGAGAAAATGAAAAAGACAAAGGCTGGACAGAGTATATCAGGAGGATGGGAAAATACAGAAGACATCAATGAGGTGCAGGATGGATGATGAATGAGGGCAGAAGAAGAGCAGAAGAAGAGCAGAAGACGAAAAAGGGAAAGGAACAAAAGGAAGACAGATGAGGGAAGTAGAGAGAGCAAGAAAGAGAGACTGCAAGAGCGAGCGAGGCGGCTAAGTGGAGCAGTGCTGCAGTGTGACACATCAGCATTCTGAGCACAACCGCAGAAAGCAGCGCAACAACGCAACAGCCGCAATCTCTCGCTCGTTCTCTCTCGCACACACACACACACAGTTACAACCTAAATCTCGTTCAAGTATCCGGCCATAAAGTCTGGTGTGCATTATCTGCACTCGTGCACACAATTGGACAAAACCGACAGGAGCATTCCTTTAGGCTACAAAGCTCCTCCCCAGTGCAATGTGCTGCTCAGGATTCATTAACTTGATGCTTGATTGATATTGATTGTCTGGCTGATCGAACATTTGTTTGATTGACTCAGCGTAAAGCCGCCACAGAGCACATAAATAGATGGATTCATGTTCGAGACTGTGGTTTGCAAAACACATCAGCATTTGTCTCCACCCATTATTAATGTGGTCTTTAAGAGAAAATCATTGTTACTAGCAGTGTGTGTTCTTACGGGTTAATAAAACGTTCCGGTTGCTTCTTACAATTTACAAACAGCTCTAAACTCTTTGAAATCAAAACAAAACCCTGTGCTGTTAAGAAATTGATTTCTTCAAACAAAGACCTGTGCTATCAACATTTTCCCACAAAAAAACACACGCATACGCAAGCATACAGTGGCAAAAAATGATAACACAATGTTGATATGTGTATAGACACACGTGTTGCTTTTAAAATATATCAATAATAATAATAATAATAATAATAATAATAATAATGATTTCAACAAATTGATTTATACAATTATTCAGAGGGTTCAACGCATGTTGATGTCATATTCATGAATGAAATTATGAATGAAATGCGATGACATCCACCAAACATATCAGCAGAGTGCAGAATCTGACTGCTGGGCCTGGTTCAAATCTGCATTACAACACCTGCGCCACAATTTAGGACTAGTTTCACCTGGTCTGCGCTAAACGGCGTCAGTCCATTTAATTGGAACCATCACATTCTCAAACATGGTAAACTAAACTTGCCTAGCCATGAAAATGAAGATGCACCAGTTTTTACACTGAGAATACATGCACCTGTCTAGGAAATAGGGTACAAATGTGGTGTTGACTCAAAATTCATATCATCAGTATAACTTTTTTTTTTTTTATTATTCTACTCAGTGGGCCCTATTTTGGTCAACAGGTGCACTTTACATCGTCAACTTTACATTGTATACCTGTGAAAATCTGTTTCCAATTTCCTATAAACGTACTTTGTGTGCCTCGACCCGCTGCAAGACTCAAGGAAATCAGTGTCGTCCTTCACAATGTCAAGGACTATCAGCACCAAGTGTTCAAGGGGAATGAGAGGAGCCGCTTCGAATGGGGGCAAAATAAGTCGGCTATGTGCATGCCCACAACGATGCGAAACCCGTTTTTTAAAATGAGCCGCTGTACTAGCTTGCACGTGTCTGCGAAAATACCAAAACTTAGTCTAGTCTGCCCCTGCGCATATTCACACCACACCTTGTGCCAGACTTTTACTGGGAACAGCACTTTGCCTTCAAATACTAAATCTGACCAAGCCATCTGAATCCTTTTAAACCAAAGATGTAGAAAACTGTAAAAAATAAAAAATAAAACCACAAGCAGCATCTATATTCAGTAACATCAGTGCAACCTTGAATTAAAAAATTCCTGTGAAAAACCTACAGTAAAATGTAATGAAAAGAACACACCCAGTGCATGCATGAGACTTCACAGAGAAGCCTGGAAAAAGTGGAAATCTAAGAAAATTTGTAAACTGATTAATTTGTACATTTAATACTAAAACAAAATGGAAATAGCAATCTTATTCAAGCTTGTTCCAAATACAGTATAGTGTATTTCTCTCAAGACCTTAAGTCCATGCAAAAGTAAATAGCATAAGTCCCATCCTAGGACTTTTAATCTTCTGTTATTTTCCACACAAATGTTCCACTCCATATGTTCATAGTAAGCCGCTGCCCAGCCACACTCTCTCCAGACAATGACAGACACCGATGTTCCCCACAGATATTTCCCCCATCACTCCATTCTGTCCAACTTGTAGCCTCCGCGGCACAAGGCCATTTTTCACACTGATGGTCGTGCCACCCAAGGCGGGCTTTTTCAAAAACAATAAGCTCTAAGGTGATGCGTGAGGTTCAATCTGCTTGCATTCTTGTGGGGGGGAAAAAAAAAAGGTTCCCAGGCTTGTCTGCCCAAACGATGTTCAGGTATCAATTTTATCAAATTTGTGTGTAAGTCTGTGTTCGCATGCCTGCGTATGTGTGTGCACTTGCACAAAACAAAGTAAATTGAAGCAGAAGCATTGTGGGTGGGTGTTATTTTTTTAGAGTGAACAACAAACTAAAAAGGTCACTCTTTCTTAAACACACACACTTGTCCAAATGGACATTTGATTATTACACACACAAAAATACAATCAGGTTCTACAAACTCAAATCCAATGAAGTTGGGATCTTGTGTTAAACATAGATTAAAAGCAAAATACAAAGATTTGCAAACCATGTTCAACCTATATTTAATTGGTTACATTACAAATTGTTGTAACTAAATTGTTTTTAGCAAATAATCATTAAGGATTTTATGGTTGCGATACGTTCCCAAAAATCTTGGACAGGGTCATGTTTACCACTAACTGTTACATCATCTTTTCTTATGTTTCTCCAAAACTGGTATGTACCTTTCAGCATTAATGGTACATTCACAGATATGTAAGTTACCCATGCCATTGCCACTAACACAGCCCCATACCATCACAGATGCTGGCTTTCAAACTTTGCGTCCATAACAGTCCGGATGGTTCTTTTCCTCTTTGGTCCGGAGGATAAAATATACACAATTTTCGAAAACAATTTGAAATGTGGACTCGTCAGACCACAGAACATTTCTTCACTTTTCATCAATCCGTCCTAGATGAGATCAGGCCCAGAGAAGCCAGCAGCCTTTCTGGGTGTTGTTGATAACTTTGCTTTGCATAGTTTTAAGGAGCACTCATGGATGTAGCGCCGAACTGTATTTAATAACATTGGTTTTCTGAAGTGTTCCTGAGATGTAGTGATATCCATTGATGTTGGTTTTTGATGCTGAGGGATCAAAGGGCAAGAACATTCAGTGTTGGTTTTTGGCCTCGCTGCTTACATGCATTCTCTGAACCTGTGAACCTCGCCCCATCTTTACTTGTAAATGACTGAGAAATTCAGGGAAGCTTTTTTTGTATACCCAATCATGGCACACACCTGTTCCCAATTAGCCTGTTCACCTGTGTGGGATGTCCCAAACAGGTGTTTGATGAACACTCCTCAACTTTCTCAATCGTTTTTGCCACTTCTCCCAGTTTTTTAAAAAAAAAATTATGGAAAGTGTTGCAGCCATAAAATTCAATAAAAAGTTAATGATTATTTGATAAAAACAATAACATGCATCAGTATGAACATTAAATATCAAGTCTTGTTTATCAGGCCAGAGAACAAGTACCACAGTTCCTTGAGCTGAGTTTCTTGAGCTTTGTTGCTTTGTTTTCCCTGCGATATTTTTTATTTAACAAATGCTATCACAGAAGGGAGCAGTGATGCCGAGCTAAAATGAAAAATATGATAGCCTTTTTACTGCAGAAGTAACTTGCGTCAAAGAGGGAACGAATGCTCTCAACCTGGCTACTCTGTAAATAAAACTGAGTCGTCACTAAATCATGAACAATGATAAAGGAAGAACAGAATGTGACTTGCATGAAACTTTTGGTGTGACGACTCATCCTTTAACAGTAATGTTCGACTTGGCTCCCCTTGTTGATACATGTTAACATTGAGTAACATTTTATTCTTTTTGTCTTTCCTATAACAGCAGCAGCGAAATGTATTTTTCTTTACTCGAATGACAATTAAGTTCAAATGTTATCCATTGTATCGATAACGGTAAATGCAAGGTTTTCTGCTGCTAATTGTTAAGGGGAGAGTCCATCCTTAATCGAAAATGAAGATTGATCAACCTCCCAGAAAACAAGACTTTGAGGTTCTAATACTGTACCTGACATTTTCTTCTTTGAACTTAAGTCAGCTGACTTGCCTAGTGCGATGGGCAACTCTCCAGTGGGAAAGAGACCAAATCAGCAGATTGGGCCATTTTTTTAATTTGTTAAATAGTGTAATTTTATGCTGCGTATAAAATCCTATGTTGCATTCATCAAATCCAACAGTTTGAAGTTAAGATCAGTATCAGCTTAATTATGCTGTTATCAAACTAAGGATTGCATCAATATAGCTATTTGAAAGTGAACAAAAGGTCCGACTTTATTAGGATAAAAATGCATTGTGTTCAAATTTGCTTCTTTTCGCAGTGAGCTCCAGCTTTAGTCCCTGATGCCACGTGCTTCTGAAATTGTACCGAGTGTCTCATGAGTTATGTGTGAGGTATATTATTTTATGAATGGAAGTTAATATATTTTTGGAGGGTCTACCTGGAACTGAATTGTGCTGAAGCTTTAAATCTCATTCTTCGGGAAACACAGCTTAACAAAAGGGCCTCTTCTCAGAAAATGTGACCCTATTCTGTCAGACACCCGATACATTATTTCCAAATTTTCTTTCTTTTTTTAAACATCAACAATATGAAGGAATAGCCGAATAGTGCTGCAAAGTGAGAGGAAAACAATAAGAAACAAACCTCTAACCATCAGCAAAAATTATTCTGGTTCACTCCCTTGACATGTAGTATGATGAGAGCATAATTAATGAGGACATATGCTGAGACCTACATTTTCTTCCACCCTTCCTTTCATAGCCACTACCTCACCTCGGTCTCTGTATTCTTTCCTACCTGCTCCATCCCCCATCACTTTCGCCTGGCCCCAAGAGCGAGAGGCAGATGGCAAGTCAGGTCCACTAAGGTAAGACCAAGAGAGTTAACGAATGGGGATGAGCTTCAGAAAGGGGTCAGCAAAAAATGTGGAGAGCAAGGATGGGAGAATGAGATGATTATGTCTACATGGAAAACAGTTGAGAGGATATGCTATATAGAAGGATAATGCACAATACGGACGGATAGGCCCCTGCTCTCCATCAAGCAATCTCCACATGGATGCCAACTGATGTCGACACTGGCTCAACCTACTCATGCATGTGCACATGACTGTCAGCCTACTAAGACATTCATGGACCTGCGAACTTCATGCCTTCCCGTGCAAATGCTCAAGCACACGTCCAACCTTTAAATCATTGCAAATGATTGTCAAACAAGCCTTGGCATGAGGATTGCGTGAATGCACATACTATTAGTCAGAAGGTTGCATCCAGTCATTGTATAGGTAAGAAGAAAACAAAGCAATTTTGTTGAACAATACATATCATGCAGTATTATCTAATATAAAAATACAATGTTGTTGTCTACAACCATAGGTGCTTGTTAGGACAGAAACAAATGGCCAGCGTGAGAGCTTAACAACTCAGTTCATGTCACGTTTACTTTTTCTGTTGCAAGCCACAAGATAAACAGTGTGAAATGTGCACTATGGCTCAACCCTATCAGAACGTTAGCATTGAAATAAAATTAGGAGGCACTTTATTCAAGAATGCAAAGAGCAAATAGTTTGTGTTTTTATTGCCTATGGTTTATGATCAATTTGCATTTTTAGTAGGGATGGGTGAGTAAAGCTACTAGGTATCAGTATCGGGCTGATACCTGGCCATATTTCAAGGCTTCGGTACTCGCAGCTGCCCTCTTATTGCTATTTTACAATCAGGAAGTATAAATTAGAAGAATAGAAATTTGCCATTAATGTCACGCAATCTTAAGGAAAATGCTATATTATAGGTCTTTCTTTAAAATTATTTGTATTTTTTTTGGGGGGGGGGTAAAAAGTACTAGCGGTATCGCTGACTACTTAAAAACTGAGTACTACGGAAGAGGATTAGGGCCAGTGAAAGGAGAAAAAAAAGTTTGTTAGGATTCTGACTTTTTTCTCAGAATTCAATTCCGTAGAGTACTTATAGGTTTTAAAAAAAAAAAAAGGTGGTATTGAACATCCCTAATTTTTGGATTATTCTTAGAAAATGGGTCCCCAAGCAACATACTAAATGGCCTGTTTATACTTTACAGTCATTCCTCAGCCATTGCATTGGTTCAAAGGGTCATCTGAGAGCTGTTGGCCTGGCTGGTTTGTCAATATAGAGCACCTATCGATTACACTCCCATTGATTTCTACATCATTTGGGAGTGGTGCAGACAGGTTGCTCACTGATGCACTTGACAATACAACAAGATTTGTACATCTGTCATTCACTGACGCCTTCCTCAACTCGACAACAAGTCATGATAAATAATGTAATGTGCGGAATCCTGCTATCTGTCATTTCACACAGATATCAACATTACAGCAGTGATAATCCACTCAACTAAAACTCCTATAATACAGTGTGTGTGTGTGTGTGTTGCTATTAAGAGTGTTACTATGTCTACATAGAAATTAGTTGAGAGGATATGCTATATGCCATTATTTGATGGGCTCACTAACACCATGAAATTAAAAACACACTGTAAATGATCAGACCATATTAGAGAAAAGAAATAAAATGACTAAATGGAGATTAAACACACACACCGTTGGTGTGTTAACCTTTTCCCGTTCTCCATTCCTACTTTACAGTTCAGCACCATTAATGTATGTCTATAGCAACACATTAAGCAATGCGGTGGCAAGCCAGGAGTTAAAAGCTCATTTAGTGAAGGAGACAAAAAGTTGAGTGAGCCAACACTGCAATCGATGGACTTAATGTGATTTAATAAGAAGCCCTCTTTACCATAGTGATGTCTGTGAGCCTTGATAGATATTTTATGCGGCTGCTGTAGCAATTTCATTTGGAACACGTTCAGAGCCTTGCAGCGGCTTTAGCAACAGTTACTGAGCGTGGAAGATACAGAATGACAAGGAGGTAGGTGGACAAAAGGACAGGTAAATTGGAAGGTCGTTAGAGAAAATCAAGAAAAGAAACAGATTATTGCTTGTGCTTGAGATTTGCTGTTCTGCAATGTTGGGACATATTCACATATATGACGGTGCTTAAAGTCCTGTAACTATATATTTTACACATATCTTACCCTTTCATCCCAATTTTTAAATATTTACTTCAAGATGATCTACCTTGAAGCTGTTTACATGGATTAAAAAATTCTGTTTGAAATCAAGTTGATAGTTCAGTTTTATTTCGTTACATGTAACCTTACTGACAGATATAAGCTGCTGATACAAGCGACTCCTTGGGGGCAATTAACTCACAAGAAAGATAAACGAGGAGTGCAGGATGATGTTGGAAGGGTTGGGGCACGGGGGTAGCAGCGATGGAAGGATTGATGCACTGTGAGACTGTTAAACTGTCATGTGTTTCACACAGTGTCAAGAACACTCTCCATCGTCCCATTCTGAAAAAGGGAATAGAAGGTACGGTGGTGTTATTTATGTGTGAATGTGTACAGTACATATATTAAAATATGTGTTTTTATGAGTGTGTTTGGCATGTGTAACGTGCCAATGAATGAGTGATGTAGATTCAGTGCATGGCAGTTTCAGTGAATTATTCAACAGGAATGGGATTACAAATAATGGTAGTATCAGCAAAAAAGAAAATAAAGAAAGAAAGAGGTCTTTACAGGGCAGAGAATTGCGTGTTGATTTCTATGAGTGGCATGTTGGAGGTTGACCATTTACTGTAGACAAATGACACAATGGGGGAATACCATTACCACAACGGCAATTGTAGGAAATGCTTTTAAACATACAGTATGACATCTTTAATCTATTTCTATCAGCACAATCATAAGATTGGATGTTTTTTTCTTCTGTGTTACTAGAATGGTTTAATCGAATTAAGATAAAGATGTTAAACTAAGATTTCACTGAAGATTTTATTTTCCAGTCCATATATGTGTGTGTGCGTGTGTGAGAGAGAGAGAGAGAGAGAGAGAGAGAGAGAGAGAGAGAGAGAGAGAGAGAGAGAGAGAGAGAGAGAGAGAGAGAGAGAGAGTGAGAGAGAGAGAGAGAGAGAGAGAGAGATGTAGCTATTATAAATGGTGTAATTTTTCAATTGTAAAGCCAGATTATTAAGGAAATATGACCAGAAAAATACAAAACATAAAACTTGAAATTTGTCATTGTTAATGATCACAGGACTGGATTGGACTGGAAACTCAAAAAAAGGCAAGTAGGTTAGTTTAGTTGCTCTATCCAGAGAGAGAAAGCCCAATTAATATTATAAACACACAAAACAAAATGTTTCTGTTTTGTGAAGTGGTTGTACATGCATGCATTTCTCTTGAACTGTGCAACATGAAATTAAAGTTCTTGTAAATTCAGAGATTTGCTTTTAAATTTACTACCTGTTGATGTTTTAGGATAACACTAGTCAGGTTTCCATCCAATTGTTTCGAATTTTTTAATAGAATTTTTCCATCTGTACTTCTTTTGCGAATATTGAGAGGGGACTCCGCGGTATACACCATAGAGATGTGATTTGTTACGACTGGAGGGGTGAGGACCCAAATGCAGGATTCAGGGAGGCGAGGCCGGCTTGCAGGAGATGAATAAAAAGGGATGCATTTCCTAAAGGCAAACAAGGAACGTGGAAAAACATCTTAATTAACAAAGGACCAAAAAGTGGATGCAAAGTAACTAACAAAACACAGGACGATTGACATAGACTCTGTGACAAAAGCAAATGATCCAACAAAGAACGCAGAGAAGGAGGGAACTAAATAGGAGCAAACTAATGGGACAATGACAAACACCTGGACATGACACAAGGGGCAGAGGGCGCTGATTGGAAGACACAAGAGGACCGGAATGACGAGCACAATGACGACAAGGAAATACGACAATGAAAACCAAACAAAACACAGATCATGACAAAAGACAAAGCAACAAAACTAACCAAACCCGAACCATAACAGATTCACCAGTAACTTAAAAGAAGAAGAAGACCAGGAAGCAATTGTGCCGTGTGATGACATCATATGAGTTTTCTTTTATAATTAGTGATAAACCGTAGGTTTTCTTTGCGGTTTTCCATCTAAAATAGCATTAATATTATACTTCTTTAATTAATTCCAAAAAGATTTCTGTTTCGTCGTCACCCCAAATATACCGTACTTTATCGTCCGACATTGCTTTGGGACCACAAATGTGACGTAACATCCAGTCAAAACGAGCAACGTGTATCTGGTCTTGCCAGCTGTTATTCACAAAACCTGTTTCCATAGCCAAAATTTGCATTTTCCTTTTTTCGATATGCTTCCAAATCCACCCCGTCTAAGTGTAAAAACTTGTTTGCGAATTTTGGGCCCTTTTTCAAATTTCTAGCGTTTCCATTCAGTTATATTTTCGTATTTCTTGAAAATGTAAACAAAAATGGGTGGATGGAAACCCAACTAGTGGTTAAAATAAATTCAAGAGTCAAATATATTTTAATGGTTTCTTGATCATTTTGGGCTCTGGGGCCTAAAATGAAATTATTTTCTTTGAATTGGCTCTCATTTATGAGATATTGATAATTAACAACAAGTAAAGTACATTACAAAAAAAATCATTATTATTATTAATTGATTGATAATTAATGTGTGTTTACTTTGATCGTTACTAAAAATAGCATGTGTGTTTTGACGTCACCTGTTTTGGCATTTGCTTTGTGCCAGTATTGGCAAATATTCTGAATTTCTGCAAGATTTTCACATGAAATATGATTTGCATAGAAAGACTTTCTGCAGCACCGATAGCCGCCTTTCACAATATTGCATCAAATACTGTACGGGCATGCTTGAAAAGACAGATACTGCCTCACTAAAGTTGTAGCATCAAGAGAAAACCAATGTAACAATTTACGTATTATTAAGACGTTTTAAAACAATATCTCAAAAATTAGAGCCAAACAATACCATTTTTTGAATGATCTCAAAATACTGTATCCTAAAACCAAATACTGCATCCTAAAATCGTTGTCGTCTTGATACCAAAATGTTTGTTGACCAGTTTAATCTTTAATGTTTAAAGGTGAATGTCTTGGTTGTGAAGATATAGCATTAAATTGTTTTTTGTTTTGTTTTGGCAATGGCTAAAGTGGGGCCCCCCTCCACATTAACTTCAGTGCCTTCATTTGCAACAGCATTTTCAACACGACTGCATCTATAGCCACTATATGTACACCCTGAAAATGCAGTCCACTGACATGGCCACTTTAGAGTGCCTTGTTGTCAGCCATGATTGCATGCACGTCATGCAGAGAAAGACAGAATAGCGGTGAAGTGGAAAATGGCCAACTTGACAACCAATGTGTGGACCATGGCTTCAGGTTGGGGTGGCCAATTTAGAGCGCCTCATTGTCACTGAGTGGAAAAGCCCTGAGATGACCCGGTGGGATATATGTCAGCCACACAAAGCTTAAACAGATATATTTTCACGGCTCAAACATGTAGTAATGTACTATATAGGCAAACACAATATGTTAGATTTGATATACTTGAAGACTTTCTTTCTAATTCATGGTGTGTCAAATTTATGAGACATAATTTTTTTTTTACTTTACAGGGACTTTAACAGTAGGTAAAACAAACACACAAGAAAAAAATTATTATGCAGAATTTAAGAAGGTAATAAAACATCTGACATGTACCTGCAGCATTAATATAGGTTTTAGTTTCTTGGACTCTCTCAAAAGCCGCTTGGTTGGCAATTTGTGACGGTATTAACCAAACACCTTTTGTTTGCAGTGGCACAAAAAGAAACATAACCCCACAGACATACAGAGGTGTGTTTCCAGCTGTGGTTTTAATGAGTGGGTGAGTGCAGCAGATGGAGTCGTTAGTTTCCTGGGCCACCAGCCCAGTCTCTCATTCAACCATACATCACCAATGACGTACACCCAAACTCACCGCGGCATTACCTCTTCAGTGACCTTGCCTCACATCAACTTCAACGAAGCAAGGCCGACAGATATCGGACCAGAAGTATACTGCGCTACTTTGTCCTTCACAGGTTTTCTCTGCTACATGAAGGATGTATGTTGAATTTGTTGGATGTGCATAAATAGGCCTAAATGTTGTCTCGAATCTTAGTATTACTGCATCAGTTATTTGAAACGTAAAAGAAAACAAGTCTGTTGCAGGCTTAGAACTTTTTCTCTCAGTTTCTAAGTTGATGCAGGATATTTTTTCTTCTGTTTTTAGATTTAGGCAACACAGTGATTTATGCTGTTAGCATGTCTGCCTCAGAGTTAAAGTTTTTACCCAACTATTTGTGAAATATTAGATAATAAGTACAGCACATGTTCTGACATATGCAGAAATTTGCTTTACTTAATACTTCATTAAAAACCTACACTCAGAGCAACAGAGCTTTATATCAGACAAATAGTGATGTTTATAGCCAGTTCTTGCTATCGGCCAAGTAGGCAGCTGCCTAGGGCCCCTAAGCCACTAGGGGGCCACCAAGTTCTATGTGTAGTCTTACCTGAGGACGATAAAAATGTCCTGTCTTTATCTGTCTCTAATACTTGGTTATTACATGCCTTTTATGCTTAAAAAATAAACATAGGATAATTATAAAATAAACTGTGATGATAAGCAGGTGTTTTTATGTCACACAGTTAGTGACAGCTATCTATCTATCTTTCTGTTAGCGAGAGTACTAAACAAAACAGACACTGTAATGGCATCAAAATGAAATTATCTCAGCGGCGAGGAAAAATGGAAAAAATAGAAAACTGAAGGAAAAAAATGGTCAAAGGAGAAAGGTTGGCACTTGTTGGTGATGGATAGTTGGAAGCGAAACTCAATTTAATTTTACTTTTAGCAAGTTTGTTTATTTGTTTTGCTAGCCAGCTTGCTAGCTTCTGGCATTTATTCATAGATGTCAACCTTCCCTTGGCCAGCCCTTAAAAAAAATAAGAATATGCACTCATGGTCTATTTGCTTGATAACCTAAGGAGCTATTTTAAGTTAGTTTATTTTCCTTGTTGCACTTTAAAATTGAGTTTGTTTTGCTGTGTTTTATTTAAATTAAACATTTGTCTAAACACTCAAAAGCTGTTTTATTTATTTATGTACAAATGGCTGTCAACTTAAGATGTTTAACTTTAACTGTAGTCTATTTTGCTCATAAAGTGTAACAGATTGTGGTATCTTAAGAGACCGTCGTCTAAAGCAGGGGTGCTCAAGTTTGGTCCTCAAGAACTCCTATCGAGCCTGTTTTCCATGTTTCCCTCCTGCAGCACAGCTGAATCTAATGAGCTAATCAGCAAGCTTTGCAGAAGCCTGATAACGATCCTGATCCTGAATCAGGTGTGTTAGTGGAGAGAAACATGGAAAACAGGCTTGATAGGGGCTCTCGAGGACCGTACTTGAGCACCCCTGATCTAAAGGGTTAGGAATCTCTTCATTGAAGTTTGGCAAACTAGGTGCCCCCAAACAGCATCTTGCCTAGGGCCCCCATGAAGCTAGAAACGGCCTTGGTGATGTGTAATTGATCGCTTTTGTTTTTAGCCATTTGATTTATATTACTTCGTCATTCATATGTTTGCTTTTAGTTTGACCATGATGACCCTGCAAGTCCTTTAACAAGTTGAATATGGATATATATGGATAAGCTCCAGGGCTAGACTGGCCATCTGGTATACTGACCAGATGCCTGGTGGGCCGGTGTGGTGCTATTACTTATTATTTTACTCCATTTTACTCTAAGACAGCAACCCACCAGTCAAAATGCCAGGGCCAGGTTTTTGGTGCCAGTCCAGCCTTGGCTGCAGCACCCTGCGACCCTGAACAAGAAATGTGGTGTAGTCAGCGGGATGGATACAACATACATATTTGATCAATTTAAGTGTCCTCACCTACATTAATGTAATTTCACTTTGCCTTAATGGATAGCCAACATTTCATTATACTCTTTGTTGTACTAAAATACTGTTTCTAAAATATTGCTACCAATGTCGATATTCGGAAAATGCTTATTTTGCCCATTTCTTATGTTATTCATCCGTTACTCTTCTCAATATTTGTTCCTTCAACTGACTAGTGACTAGTGACCAAATGTACCAGAGTATAACGCAGTGGCACTGTGTAACCTTTGATGCTGAATAGTGAGGTTCACAAAATAAATAAATTGAAAAAGCATTCAATGCAGCTTTATATTCCCAAAGAACGTGACTGACTACTCATTTTGAATACAAAGCAAAGAAGCCATCAAGCATGGGGAAGAAAGGCAGCAAGGGAGGAGAAACAAAACGATGAAAAGAAAAGAAAAACTGCCAGTAAAATCAGGAGTTGGTAAACTGGAGCGTTAGTCAGAGAGGTGAATAACGTTCCCTTGTTTCTCTCAGGAAGTCATCAGGGAGGTACAGTGTTTGGACAAAAACAGAAAGAGAAACACTAGAGAGAGAGAGTGCACTTGACACTGCACTGCAGCATACTCCAAGCACCCCCCCCCTCCCAATCCTCCCCTCAACCTCTCACAAGCTTCCTCCTCAAATGCATAAACACACCCAGACGTTTGCACATGCTCGGTTGAGAGCAATCAAGATCTAGAACCCGCTAACCAGTTCCACAGTGGGTCTGGCACAATCAATTATGGATACATTTCAAAAAGGAAGAGTGCATATGTCTATTAATAATAGACTCACAGTCGTACGCTGCACACATCACACAGCAGCAGTGGAGCCAAGCACAACACATGTACAACTATATAAATGAATAAATAACCAAGTAAGTAAGTAAATAAATAAATAAATACATAAATAAAGGGGGGCTTCATGGCCTTGCACTGCAATGTGATGCAGTGTTATGCACAATATACAGGAGATGCTGACTAGAATTATGTTGGGATTTGATTATGTTGGTTTGAAATTGCAATTGAGTTTGTCCCACATTATAATAATCACGACAGCAAACGATATCAGGATAAAATGGTCGCCGTCAACGTTTAAAGCCAGCTAAAATAAAGATTGGGGGCCTCTGCTTCCAATTGGCCGTAGTTAAGACGCAGAGCAGCATCTAATTACGTCTCAGTCGGCCAAGTCGACCAGACACTGCGCGAGTGAAAGATATGATAATGAATTATACAGCAGGAAGCTTGAGCCAAGGGATCCGATTGGTCAATGAGCCGTTCCAAGTTCATTCGAACTCCCATTGTAGTCATTGTCCTTGCTGGTTGCTATGACAACTTTTAAGTGTTGCTTGTAGGCAAATGATTTATTTGCAAGATACACAATTTTGGCATATTATCTGCTAAAGTAGGGGTAAAATTGCTTTTACATATGTGCCAGCAAATGAATAATAATATTATATTATATAATATTATTGCAATGGGCTAATTTGTTATTGTGGAAGTCAAATCATAAAAGTTCTTTACAATATGTTCTATGCGTCCCAATTAGTCTCAACGTGGAATTCTGATTAATATCGCATTTGTGGAAGCCATGTTTACCCATCACAGGTGGCGGCCATTTTGCCACTTGTTGTCGACTGAAAATGACATCACAATGTCTACAGGCTCAGGTAACGACCAATCACGGCTCTCTTGTATGATGGGTTTGGTTGCGTAACATTCGCAAGTTTGTGCTTAATTCATATTCCACAAATACAATTTTAATCATAATACCATTTTTAGACAAATGCATATAACATATTATTTTAAAGACAATTTTTGACTTGAATTCCCCTATAAACATTTATTCATGCCTGACATTTGTTCATTTCAGTAAAATGCCCTTTCTCGTTCAATGCATGAATAAGCTAGACTGCAGACTTTATTGGTGTGGGAGTTCAGACACAAAACAATATGCAGTAGTAAAATACAAAGCAGTCAATGAACCCTTACACCCCGTTGCTGTCTTTCAAAAATAATAAAAACAATACAAATAAACCAACGGTAGCCTTTTAACAGAATACAAAGAGTAAAGATGATGAAAGTGGGAAAACATTTTTGGGAAACAAAGTGGGGATGTGGTGTTTGACCGTGTACAAAATTTCATTGAAAGCAGCAACTGTTGACATGTCAGTGTCGTAAACATGATGTATAGAGAGAAAAGAGCATCAGAAGTCTTGTTTTTACTTTGGAAGAATCTTCTCAAATATACCTTGATCAGATATTTAGTATCGTGAAGGCACGAATCATACGAAAGTATGTTCAAGATGCTTCATTTCAACACATCTTCCATCCAATAGAGAACCATTTGCCCAACCATTGAAAATATTTATCTTGCATTTATCATGCACATGGCAAACCAGAGTGTGCAAATTCCTTCCATTTAGAACTCCACAACTCACTCACAATAGGACTTTGGGATACTTAACAAACACCTTATCTATTTTTATTTTTAGATATATCATTTTAAAAGGATGTGTGAATACCTTTCTATTTCCATGTCAGTGTCATACTGACCCAATATATTTTGCCAAATGGAGTTGCAATGCCATGTTAGTCTCTCTGCTGGTCGTGCACTCACCGCCCCCCCCCCCCCATTTACATTAAAATACAATAAATCAACAAGCAATCCAACGCTATCAATTGCTTTTTCTTCTTTTTTTTTAAAGATAAATGAATCAATTAATCATAATTATGCTCGCCTATGATAATAGTGTTTTGTCTCTGAATAAAAAGTAAAGGTTATATTTAAGGAGTGCTTTATAAAGCTTCCTATCTATTTTTCTACCGACCACTAATATGAATATTAAAATTCATATTATTATAAAAGTAAATTCACATGATAAAATATGTCATTTCCAACTGTCATCGGTTAACAAAAAATCTATTGAAGTCCTCACGATTTGGAGCCCTATTTCCAACCCGCTTTTTCTTATGAAATTACATTTTTCTTTCACCCCCGGGTGTTCTTGAAGGTACAAAGGATGCCATTAAAGCAGCATGCATATTATTTGATCATTATTCCCAAACCTTCATCTCACTGGCACATGATCTCATTCTTCAGTGGGCCTCCAATAATCTCTTTCTGCCACCATCTTTTGAGCGTATCAAGCTGTGGACTATATACTCCAGCATCTATCATGCTCTCAAACTCCACAACCCGGGTGTCTCCCTTCTCTACCTATAATGTTTTTTTTTTTACTTTGGTTTCCTCACTGTAAATTCTTCATGACTTTTAGTTAGAGCTCTTTTTGTTGCTGTGCTTGTCAAAGCTCTTCCTGCAGCGGCCATCTTTCCTTGAATTTGTCCTGTGTATCTTTCACACTCCTGCAAGTGTTCACATTGTTATTCCCTCAACTCAGTAACATTTACAAACGCACGCACGTATACACAGCCGTATCATTTGTCCTACGACTGCCTTCACACCCCTGCTGACTTCATGGCCGGCAGTGTTTCTCTCAGTGACGCCATTAGCACCAGCGCAGCACACCTACATGCACAGACTTGCACAGCAAAAACGACCACAACACCTGCACACAGACAAGCATCCAAATTGCACCTTTTAACGCTTGCCCGCAGCTACCGCTGACCTGGATATAACAAACTACCTGCAGCATCTTGTTGATACAGTGCATGCAATATGCAGTGGTTGCCAGTTATATGCAAGCAACCTTGAAATGACAGAAACACAAAGTTGATTTATTAAATCAACCAGTGATCTTCTTGCACAATTCTACTTGAAGGTTCATCAAATCAATTCAAATTGTTGTGATTTACAATACACATTGAGTACAACTTCATGTCATGTGAACCCGCGAACTCCGCACAAAAAGGCCGGAGCCCGGGTTTTTAACCCATAACCTCAGAATTGTGAGGCTGCAAGGCTCTGCTAACCATTTATCCCCATGCCGCCAGTAATTTAATTTTAATATGAAATCCAACGATGACAATAATTATTTCCTAATTATAATTCGTACGTACTATGCTTATTCTGTGTCTTTGGCTAAAAATGTATTTTTATTGGTTTAACCTTTGTTTATCCAGGTAAGACAACTGAGAACAGATTCTCATTTGCAATGCCGATCTGGCTGCAGAAAGCAGAAACAAATATGCATGCAGCTGTGGTCAGGCTCCCCAGAATAAAAAACTGCATTTACATTCTTATTCTGATTCTTATTATCAATTAGGCAAACCCGATGAACAAGCCACCATTATAGATAAGGATTGGCGAGTACCGATACATCCCTAATTGTAGAGCTCAATGCTAAATTTTGGATTAAAGGGACCTTGCAGATGTAATTAGGTTAGGGTTTCAGTGGCAAAAAAATAGTCTGAAATTGGAAGTTTTATGATTGAAACATGCATGGCCCAAAGTGCTGGAAAACCACACAGCCGCAAAGCAGTGCTGTAAAAATAAATATAACCACTGCCTTAATAAAAGAGTCACTTTGCTTCCTGTTTTTTTTTTTTGGTGTGTCAAAAGTAGCAGACTCAATTGCCTGAAGAGATTCTGGCAGAGACCTAAGTCGGGTCCCGCGACAGTCTTTGGCCATCATTGTTTTATTCTGTGATGATTAGCCATTAGGCTCCTACACCGTGACATGCCTCTGAGGCCTCACTTCCCCAGCTCTAATTTTAAGGAGGGATGAAAGTGAGCGACGGAAAGGGAAAAAAAGGGATTAGTGTGAAGAAGAAGCACTTACCCTTGCCTTCCCAGGAATGTCCCTAACTAACATTTGTCCAAGAATAAAGAATGTTATCCTCCCGCAAGCCCTTCCTTAATATATCAGACTTTCCCTTCACATGTCCTTCTTTCTTTTATTGTCTCTGTGGGGTTAAGGGACATAGCCCGTGTCTAGACTGAGAGCGCCACATCAGCAATTTACTCATGAGGCTTAAGACTCCCTACACGAGTGCCATCTTCCGAGCAATTTTTCAAGTGTCAAGCATCACTAGAAAAGTGACTTCTTTTTGTGTGTGCAGTATCCAGTTCAACTTTGATGTCTGGATTGGAGTATCAATAATGCATATGGATGACAATTCAATCTGGAATTCTGAAATAAAGCGAAGAGGGCTATTCAAATCTGTATGCCGACAGTCTTTGGTCAATGAGTTTTAGTCGATTTCATGATGTTTACTTCTTATAAAAATGAAACAACAATAAAGGTAATGCTCTTGGCCTAAATCAATGAAATCAACAAACAGGTGGCGTAGGTTACACAACTCTTCTTGGTTGCGAAATGTACTACTGTGCATGTGTCAAAAAAACTTGCACACAAGACCAGACAAACGATACGCAGTGTGCATTAAATGAAACAATAGAGCATGTGAGTGTAAAGCGTGTCCAACACGGTCAACAGTGGCTGACAGCTCAACATTGTTGATTTAGCATTATGCATGTTAATGAGGAAATCTAAGAGTGCTGACTCCAATATCATTGAAATCTGCAAAATGCCAATAAAAGGGATGAAACTCTGAACCTCTAAGTTGCGGAGTCCACCGATGAATACATTTTGCAGCACTCTCATCGATACTGTGTGCAGTGTTGCATGCAGATGATGCATTGTTTAGACATGTTTTTACATTCATTGATTGTCAGATAAGAAAGACTCAATATAGGGATTATATTTGTGTACAATAGCACTTTAAAAAGTGAGTATCTTTTTCCACACAATTAACAAACCCACCAAACTTTGAAAAGTACTTTCGGCATGACACAAGATCCATCCATGGTACGATTGGCCTCATCAGTTGTAGTCTTGTTATTTATAACATTAAAAATGATCAACTAATATGGTCAGAAACAGAAAAGGCTCTTAAAAATAGTTTTTCTGCAGTCTTAAAAGCAGTGAACTCTGAACTGAAAAGGAAGCCTTGGGACACAACAGGTTTGAAAGTGTCATCCGTCACCTTCGATCCCTCCCGCAGGGCTTGCTGACAGATTGGTTGTTTATTGGTCCCGAGACGCAATGGCCCAAACCTACAGCAGGGCAGCTCCTGTAACTGTGTCACATCTTGGCCAACGGAGATTTGAGATGTGTGAATCCTCCTATTCGCTGCCTTTAGCTCACTTTTCATCTCAGCACAAAAAAAAAAGCCCTAAAAATAGAAACCACCTTCGAGATTCCGATGGAAATGTCTCCGATGGAAATGAGTTTCACTTTCATTATGTGAGTACGGGAAGGTATGGAAAAAGGATGCAGGTAATTTGAAAATATGTGGAAATGTTATGGGATTGTGACAAGATCTAAAAATAAGAGTTAAGAGAATTAAACAAAGAGTTGCATATTTTTAACATTTTGTTCTCTACTTTTCTAGTATTCCTGAATGTCTCCTAATATATTTCTTCTCCGTCATCTGTGTAAACAAATGAGATTTAGTTTTATTTGTATCACTTAGTGTCACATTGACTTGCATATGTTCTATTGCTCTCTTATCACCTCGTGTACAGCAGTGACATTGCACCTGTGAGAAGAAGAATTTGCATTGTTTGAACGTACTCTTGAAGCAAATACTTGTTTAAGCATGTCATCAAATAACACAATGTAGTAACATATTAGTGTTCCACCAATAGAGTCATCATCACCATCCGTACCAACTATATTTTAACATGGCATATTTTAGCCACATTCATGACAAATGTACAAACACACAGACATATGCACGGAATGGCAGCATACTAGTCTATGTCAATGCTCCAACTAGTTACATCATAGTTTGGAATCATGTTGTACTACCACGCACAGTAAAAACAAAAATTTGCACATCACTTGTGTGGCTTCTTTTTTTTTTTTTTTACGCTGACTGCAGCCACGATGTCAGTGGGCCAATCATTTGCACTGGTGGGGATGTGACTGTCTGCTACAAAATAATGTCCTGATTCAGACAGCTGCAGGCACTGATGACAACAAAGAGAAAAAAAAATGTTCTGACTGCTGGATTCAAAAGACCAGATCCAACATCCAAAATGCTATTAGAACATCATCAGTTTCCCCTCTTGGTTAATGGTTGAAAAAAATGGGGCAACCAAAAAACATGGGGAGCCGTAGTGTGAGAATGCAACAATAGCATAAATCCTCATGCAGGTGCGTAAAGCCCCAAGCACATGCATATATACATGCAGCGGATGGGAGTAGAAAAGATTAGGAATCCCAAGTATTCATAAGAAGTTTCAATTCACACTGGCACTGACACAAAAACGCACACTTTGAGCCCCCTCAAGTGATTGCATTCTCAATGTCGACTCAGCAGAATTGTCTAAGCTGGCATATGCGGTTATGCGGCAGCACGCATATTTGCACTGCAGCTTCAACTTCTTCACATTCTACCACAAATTTCTGTTCAATTGACTGTGAGTGAGACATTGAATTTGTTATACCTCAATGGAAGAATACAGATAATTTTCCATCATTTTAAAAAACAAAAAATTGGGAGGACCCATTCATAACCAAACATTGACTTTTTTTTAGACTTCAAGTGCAAACTGGAACAGTCTTGGGATCCATTAGTCTTCCTGCTTTGTGCACGTATGCAGTAAATTTCTTGACATAAAAAAAAAAAATACATGTCTTGTTTACATAAACCCGTATTTTCATGATTTCAAATTGAATGTATTCCTACACCACATACTGTTCAGGAGGGAGATGAGGATGGAATGTTTTATCCCCTTACGGTTCAGGAAAATCTGTTTCATGTGTTTAGAGGCGGTGTTGTTGTTGCCCGTCAATGGTTGTGTTTGTTTTAACATGGGAGCGCCGTCTCACTCTGCCAACGAGGAACGTGCAACAGAACTAGGCCAAATCTAACAACAAAGAAAAGCTACCCGCAACATGGCAAAAATCCATCCTTTTATTCTGTCTACTGTGTCTCTTTTTATTTATTTAATTTTTTTAACTCAAACCACTTTTTCAGGGTCACACATGGGGCTAGAACCAATCTCAGCTGACAAAAAGCCAACTAAATTTGGGAATAGGTCCGACGTCAGCTTCATAAATACAAGTAGTCACCAATGTAGACTAGAGATAGACCGATATGCTTTTTTCAAGGCCGATACCAATTATCGGTAGTCAGGTAGGCCTATAACTGATATTTGAAGCAGATATATATTTGCAGAAAAAAAAAAAGAAAAAAGTTGGTGTCAATTTTTGGGGGAATAAAATAATTAAAACTCCAGCACTTGACTGCTTAAATGCCTTCAAGGACATGTTTATTAAACAGCTTTTGTGATTTGAAACATGTTAAAGGTGTTTTGTTTGCCATCAGCTTTTGCATCAACTAGAATGTGGCTTCTGGATGCTAACAAACAGTCACAAATAGTCACTAATTTGCGGACTAACTGTTAGCTTGTGAGCTAACCATTCACCTACACGCTAACCCCGGAGATAACTCCCACATAGCCGCTAAAAAACGTCTATTAGGTAAACCCGTGAGCTAACCTAATAGCCATTAATTTGCGAGCTAGTCGGTTAGCCTGTGGGCTAAAAGCTGCTAATTCGCGAGCTAACGGTTAGCTTGCAGGCTAACCGTTAACCGTTCACCCGCACGCTAAATCACAAAAAGGCGCTAATTTGCGACCTAACTGTTAGCTCGCGGGCTAACCGTTCTCCCACACGCTAACCCCGTGATAACGCCCAAATAGCCGCTAAAAAGCGTCTATTAGGTTAGCCTGTGAGCTAACCGTTAGCTCGCGGGCTAATAGCCGCTAATTGCTGCGTATTGGCTGTTAGCACTGTATGAGCAACCAATCAGATAATGCTGTTGGTGGGCCAATGCTGCAGGGAGTCAACAGCCGCTGACTCAGAGCTGACGGAGGAGAAAAGCGCCCGTTGGAGCAAAAATAACAGTTTTTAATATATCGGCCATCAAAACAAAAAAGAGGCCGATGTCGATATTCATAAAATGCTGAATATCGGTTCCGATTATCGGCCGGGCCGATTATCGGTCTATCTCTAATGTAGACCAACACAGGCATGTGGCATGACAATTAGAAAATAATGCAAAAACAAGAGACCTTCTGCTTTTTAAACTTCTTATATTAGGCGCTTGGACCCAAATTTGAACAGCCACTTGATGTCAGATCCATTTCCAACTACATTTTATTTTATGTCTGGGGTAATTACAATGGTACACAAGTAAATCAATAAAACTTGCACTGCATTATATTTTTATAACACTTCATAACTCAATCAGGAACTTTTCCCCATTGGAGCTTTGAATACGAGTCACAAGAGCACCACAATGGCAAATTTACAACAAGAGAAATATTATGACTTCTAATGATTCTAGAAACAGTGATGCAAAACCACTCATGTCAAGCCAGGATTGAGATTAATATTATGACACTGCTCTGTGTTTAAGTCAAATAGATAGTAGCCTAATGGCTCACTGTGAATTACACTACGTGTCATGAAAATGTGAAGAACCCAATTTAAGTGAGCTCCTGACATTTTACCACGTTGAACAGGGATGAGGAATTTCAATCTGAATTCACCACCTGATGCCAAAATTTGGGCTGGTTGACTGGCAAGAAGTGGGAAATTAACAAGCTTAACAACAAACTTTTCTCTTCAAGAATGCAAATAAATAAGTACAATATGCCATTATAAGCAATACATAATAAATTATGTTTGTGTTTATGTTGTATTTATTTTGTAAAACAGTCATTTGGAAAGAGTTAGATTGGACTACATGGATTACAATAATCATATAGCATGAAACATACGTGCTTACAGAGCTTCTATATATTGGCATGGTTAAGTTGTTAACCCCCATGATTTTTGTAAAAAATAAAATAAAAAAGGAATCTTATACATTTGTTAAGATCTTCATTTATAATTCCAGTTTATGACTTTCTTAGCACAACAATAGCTGTTGTATTGATATTATTGTGAGTCTCTTCAGTGAACAGGAACGCTGCAATCTGGAGACATTGTGTTGATGCTCACATCAGTCTATAAGAGATTCTCATCAAAAACACGAGGAAATAAAATAAAAGGGGGGTGGGGTAAGACTTTAAAAACTATGTTCACGGTTCAAAAGCAGAGTGATAACATTCAGTAAATAAAATTTAAACCCATTTAACGCACTGTAGAGGAAATTATTTTTTCTAGGACTTCCATAATTACATTTTGTTATTTTGACCCCTTCCATAGCATTGCAAAGTGGCACCCTTGCAGTTAAAGGTCTTGCCTGATTTCCATTAGAGGCAGCAATAAGTCTTAAACCAATCTCTTTGAAATTGACTCAGAGTGTTGATTTATGAAGATAAATGCTCATCACAAATGGGCACACACACACACACACACACAATGTGACTCCTTACTTGGAGAGGAGACTCGGGGTGGGAGAGATAACGAGAAGGGGCGAAGAGGGTTAATGACTCCAATACAGAAAGAATGCTTGAGGTTGGACTTGAGTGGCACACATGCACGGGCCAGTTTGATGCAAATGAGTATTATAAATTAATGAGGCTGCCGACACTTCACCTCTTTTAATCTTCTTCCATCTCCTCATGTCATACAACTCAAGCTCATTACTTGCTTCTTTAGGGCTGGAGTGTTTTGGCTAAAGAGGTAGTCCAGGTTGTCAAGTGATCAAAATGGCTTGCGGTTTCGATCCCCGTCTCCCCAGTGTTTTGATGTTATTGAACGGGAAACCCTGACTCGTGCTGATGACTCAATGTTTGTATGTGTTTGTGTGTTTGAATGCCGCCTCTGACATCAGAACACTAATGTGTCTATTTATAGACTAGCCTGAATAAAAATGCAAGGGTTGACAGCAGGATAGTAAAGTGCTTTTAAAATACAGCACCATTTGTTTTGAACAAAGACGGGATCAGAGAAGAAGAGTTTAACAGATTCAGATGGGAAAGAATCAATAAAAACAGCACTTTTTACATGGCTGTGAAAGGTTGACACACTTTTATTACAGGCCAATGAGATCAAGAAAAATAAGCCTGGGTAAACCAGTAAGCATTTCTTTCAATGAAAAAATATATTTACAATAAGTTCTGATAAAACTGCCGCAATGGCAATATTTATGCTTATCCCTTACTATGTGGCTGTAATTGTTTGATCTTGCAGGTGCTGTTTAGTCTGGTCCAATTTGGAGTAAATGATCATCAAACCATTGAAAGTAAGGAATTTGGATTTGTCATATTACATGTTACATGCTGTATTCTCGTGGAACCTTGGGCATCACAACTGGAGAGGAAAGAAGGAAAATATTAGCATGAATGTTACGTTATGCTAATGTTAGCGGTTTGAAAATCTGCATAAATCTTTTTCAATCTTTGTTGTTTTTTTTGCTGCTTTATCAGAATTTTATACTGCTGAATATCAGATACCGGCCTGAAAAAAAATCCAACAAATCCTAATTAAAAGATTGAGATACACTGACAAAGCATAAATTAAAAGTGTTTAAACCTTGGGGGTTAACCCTTGACCTAAGACCGTTTGAACCTTCAAGGTTATTACAGAAGCATCATGCCTACCATGTTCCCCATCAATTTGCACCCTCTTTAGCAATCCCCCAAAAATCAATTGTGAGAACTTCTCTTTCTCTGAAATTGTAATTCCTCCTGCCAACGCACACAACCACACACACCGCAACACATTCTTTCTCTGTCCTCTCTCCTGGCTACCCACCTTCTTTCGTCATTGCCTCTTCAGTTGTCCTTTACCTAATTTAAAGTGAAAGTGACCTTTTGTGAACATGCAACAGCAAACACGCATGCACAGCAATGACACCCTGTGTGTGCGCACCGGTATATGTATGTGCCCGCCACTACAGTACATAAAATGCAATTACATCTGTCCTTGGGAAAATTTCAATCGCTCTTTGTCAACTTCAGGCAAATTACCTGTCAACACTTTCACACATACTAGATGTATATATTATCTATACCTTCTCAAGTACAACGTTTTGAATGAGCACTTATAAATGCAAACACAAAGTACCAAATAAACATGAGTGGAGAGTGACAATGATAACTCATCCACAATGAAGACTGAGGATGGTCAGACCCACCAGGCCACACTGGCTGACCAAAATTGAGACCAAAAATTGGAAATTTGCTCACAACCTTCAGAAATAAACAATGGTGCATAATCGATCATGTCCGCATGAAGCAATACCAGCTAGCCGAGGACCTGAGAGGTGGCTGGGGTACAGTGGGGACTAGCGCATACGAGACATTCTGTAAGGAGCTCTTTCTGTTTTGCAACAGGCAGGCATGAGCCACAAAGCGCAGTGACTTCAATCGTGTTTCCGCCATCCCTCAGCCCATCACTGCTTCTCAATTAAATTCCAATCAATGGAAAAGCCTCATTATCCTCTCTGCCCGCAATGCTGTGGAATTGATCCATGTCCCGGTGGTACTGTTATACAATACAAAATTATAACTCGCTGGTCAGGAGGGCCGTCGGTGGCGCATATAAGATATCTAGCGTGGAGAGATGAGATGCCATTATATGTGATTTTCACAGGGGGTGGAGGGAAACTGCAAAGATAATGTCTCCATGCAATTAGAAGTTGAAATTTAAACATTTGTTGACATTTGTGCAACATGCTGTGATACAATGTAATGGTATTTTGTGTCAAAATGTGTAAAAAAAAAAAAAAAAAAAAAAAAAAAAGGTTGGTCAATAATAATGACGGGAATTTTGGCTTTTTGTTTTGTTTCCTTCTTTCAAGAGTCGGTTCTCTAAGCTAAGACTCTAAGAAGAGCCAGCTCTTTGGATAGTAGCTCTTCATTGTTTTTTATTAATATAATAAATGAATTAGTCAATTATGTGTAAATGAATTACAAATTAAAAAAACAAAATCTATCTATCTACACTGCCATTGTTGCAAACCCTTCTTTATATCTTTAAATAACAGTGCCTCAGTGTCTAAATTGCTCTCTTTAATTCAGAAGGTTAAAAAAAAAAACGATTTCCTCGTTTCCTTTGGGGAGCGCTGACCTAACTGTCTACACTCCCTGGAGCAACGGCTATGTTGCTCTGCAGACCCATTTGTCAACGTTGACCCTGAAACACCCCATCTTTCCACGGAAGCTGTCCACTGGTACTTTTGCCTTAAAAAAATCATGTGTGTGTGTTCCTTTACTTCCAAAAAATAAATAAAACACCACAAAACCACCAAAGGCTTAATAACATTGCCATAAGAGGAAGATAAGGGGAAAAGGACAAAGGAGACTGAGGGTCGTGATAAGATAAACCAAGGTTGGTAGGGAGGGAACAGGTGCCCTACTAGGGTACACCCAGTTATAATAACTGTCTGTCATTATCCCTACAATTTGAGAGTCTAGATCCTGAAAGCATTTAATCTTCCTAATATAAAAAAGGAATTGGAGGGTTGTAATGAAAGGAACAAGACATTTGACAGCAAACTTCTTTAGTCATTTACTATCAGAGAATTTTCACTTCACTATTATATTCAAGATACATCCCTAGGATGCAATCGGATGTATTACAATCAGGGTTGAGACCTGGGATCATAAAGTTCTTGGGACTCACAACATAGACTCACACATGATTCCCTCAGAGATGATCAGATCTCAACTTGCTTCTCAGCAACTACCAAGAAAAAGTCCTCTCCAACCAAAGCCATTTAGTTGTCATGGTCTGTGTTTTGTTTTGTTTTGTTTTAGTTTTTTTGGTCATGTTTTCCTAGTGTGTCTCCCTTTGTCAATGTCTCGTCAAGTTTTATCATGTCCTCCTGTGCTTGTCATCCCGGTGTCAACCAATCCGTGCTCTAAGCCACTTGTGTCTTGCCCCAGGTGTGTCTTGTCTCGTTAGTGTGTAGGTATTTAGTTCCCTGGTTTTGGTCAGTCCTTGTGGGATCATTGTTGTTGTCACACCCATGCAATGGCCTGGCGTCATCAGTTCCTTGCGTCGCAGTGGTCCTGTTTGGTTTTTGCCTTGACTTGTGTTTTTTGGGGATATTGTTGACTGTTATTTTCGCCAAGTACCTTGTTTGCCTTTTTCTTAATTAAATCCTCTTTTTTACAACATCCTTGTCATGATTAGTATCAGCTGTGCTGTTTCAGTTGCAGTTGCTGGGGAGACAGCTGGTGGGCGGAGCCCACCACACTCACCTGTAACCCGTTAGCTCATCAGGCCAAGTTAAAAGCCTGAGAGAAACAGCAAGGAGTGTCGGGATATTCCTCTGTGACACTACTCACTTGACCCGACTGGTAAACGCTTATCCGAGAACCAGCTGCTGATCTCCATGACTTACCTTTTTGCTGCCACTGTGCATGCTTTTGTGTTTGTTTGCTATCCGCCTGTGTGCGTGAGTTTGTGTTTCCTTTTGTCCGCCTGTGTGCGTGATTTTGTGTTTTCATTTATTACTATTATTAAATCTAAGTTATCCGCATCCCTGCCCTGGCTCGCCTTCCTCTCTGCATCTGGGTCCTCCTTTCTCAAGCCGTGACAGAATATCCCGACCAGTTATGGACCCCGCAGATCCCAACAGCCTGTGCCAGGCCATGGCCAGCCATGGGCGCTTACTGGGACAGCACGAACTATATTTCCGCGAGCTGAAGGAGGCACTGTCGACGCTGACCGCCCAGATCGGGTCGCTCACCTTGAAGGTGGAGCAGAGGCCGGAATCCACGGCAGCAGAGGACTTGCGTGCAGCCGTGGCGTCACCTGTCGTCTCCGCGTTCCAATCAGCTGGCAATGCTGTAGCTCGGGAACCCAATATTCCCCATCCTCCCCGCTACGCTGGCCAAATTGGGGGTTGCGACCAATTCCTTCATCAGTGCAGCCTGGTTCTAGATCAACAGCCGCACACCTTCCCGACTGATGGCGCCAAGGTCGCTTTCGTAATGAGCCTACTTTCCGGCCAGGCGGCGCTATGGGCGATGGCTGTGAGTAAAGCCAATCCCGAACTCCGAGCTTCATTTTCTGCCTTCCTGCAGGAATTTAGGAACGTTTTCAACCACCCCGTAAAAGGGAAGGAGGCGGGCAGCCGCCTGCTGGACCTCCGACAGGCCGACTTGTCCGTGGCAGAGTACTCCATCTCCTTCCGGGTTTTGGCCGCCGAGAGCCATTTCAACGAGGCGGCGCTGTGTGGTATCTTCCGGCGGGGACTCAGCCCGCGAATCAAGGATGAGCTGGCAGCACGGGATGAGACGTCCGGTCTGGAAGAACTCCTCAACCTGGCCATCCGCTTGGACAATAGATTGCGGGAGCGACGGCGGGAGCGGGAGGAGGACCGACGACCAAAGGAGGCAGACACGGCTGCTTCACCGTTTTCGACCACGTCCGCGGGGCGCTTCTTCGGCGCCTCGCCTCCCGACGCCTCGTGGCGACGCCCTCCGACGGGAGATGGTATCGAGCCAATGCAGCTGGGGGGAGGACGGCTCCCTGCGGCGGAACACAGGAACCGATGGAGAAATCAGGCGTGCCAATATTGTGGTCGGCTCGGACACCAATCGGCCACGTGTTGGAGGCGGCCGGATAGACGTCGGGACATCGCACCCGTTCCAGCTGCAACCACTCAACCCCAACGCAACAACCAGTGTGAGTACTCTCAGTCTCCAGGAGCATGTGACCCTAACAGTCCAGTGGACACTAAAAGACTACAACTGTCGGGAGAAATGACTTGGGGTGGGGTGAATGTAAAAATGACGGCGTTGGTGGACTCGGGGGCGGATGATTGTATTATCGACCCGAAAATTGTCAACATCCTAAAATGTCCGATGATTAGACTCGAGAAAACAAAGGAGATGTATGACCTTAATGGGCGCCTCTTGGGGGTGATTACCCATAGAACAGAGGGTCTACACCTGCGCTTATCAGGAAATCACGTGGAGACTAGACAGTTTTTTATTATGCCCTCCCGGTCAGCCCCAGTGGTCCTGGGTCTGACTTGGCTGGCCAGGCACAACCCAGACATAAACTGGGGCAGGCCTAGGTTAGAGAGGTGGAGCTTGTTTTGTCACTCCCATTGCCTGCGGTCAGCGGTGGACTACCACTGTGGCCCAGCGAAGGCAACTGGGGAATCAATTAACCTGGAAAATGTGCCAGCGGAATATCACGATTTACGGGAGGTATTTAGTAAAGACCGGGCCTTATCTCTCCCTCCACATCGGCCTTATGATTGCGCGATAGAATTGCTTACCGGCGCACCGCTGCCTAGTACACGCCTATACCAAATAGCTAAGCCGGAACTCCAAGCCCTTAAGGAGTATGTCACAACATCGCTGGCTGCCGGTCTTATTCGGCCTTCCAAGTCACCGCTAGGGGCAGGATTTTTCTTTGTGGAAAAAAAAGACAAGACCCTTCGCCCCTGCATCGATTTCCGTGGTTTGAACGATATTACAATTAAAAACAAATACCCATTGCCACTGATGGATTCAGCCTTCGCTCCCTTACACTCTGCTACGGTGTTTACTAAATTGGACCTTCGTAGTGCCTACTACCTGGTTAGGATAAGGGAGGGTGACGAATGGAAAACAGCTTTTAAAACACCCATTGGGCACTTTGAGTATTTAGTTATGCCTTTTGGCCTCTCAAACGCCCCCGCAGTATTTCAGTGTTTTATCAATGACGTCTTGCGTGACATGCTTAATCATTTTTGTTTTGTTTATCTGGACGACATTTTGATTTTCTCCAGAGACCTAGCAGAACATCAGCAACACGTTCGGCTGGTTCTGGAGCGACTGCTGGAAAACCGGCTGTACGTGAAAGCAGAGAAGTGTGCATTTCACACCCGTTCGGTCCAGTTCCTCGGGTATATTGTGGAAAGAGGTCAATTGAGGGCTGACCCGGCCAAGATCCAGGCCGTGGTCGAGTGGCCAACACCCACGTCTAGAAAACACTTGCAGAGATTCCTGGGGTTCGCTAACTTCTATCGTCGGTTCATCCGCGATTATAGCTTGAAAGCGGAACCTCTGACAAGGCTTACATCTACAAAGACTCAGTTTATTTGGACTCAGCAGGCTGAGGCCGCCTTTGTTAAATTGAAGTCATTGTTTTCACGTTCACCGGTCTTGACACACCCTAACGAAACTCTTCCATTTGTCGTCGAGGTTGACGCTTCAGAGACAGGAGTGGGGGCGGTGTTGTCCCAACGATCCCCGGTTGACCAGAGGCTGCATCCCTGCGCTTTCTTCTCTCGTCGGCTCAACCAGGCAGAACGCAATTACGATGTGGGCAACCGTGAGCTGCTGGCCATAATTTTTGCCTTGCAGGAGTGGCGGCACTGGCTGGAGGGCGCGGCGGAACCCTTCCAAATTTTCACGGACCATAAAAACTTGTCATACTTACGGTCCGCTCGGAGACTGAATCCCCGCCAAGCACGCTGGGCCCTGTTCTTGACGCGTTTCAATTACTTCATTACCTACCGACCTGGATCCCGGAATACCAAGCCGGATGCCCTGTCCCGCTTGCACGGTCCGGCCGCCGAGGGGTCTCTACCCGGACCGATTGTGCCGGAGTCCAGAGTATTGGGAGCTCTCCAGTGGGAGGTTGAGCGGAGGGTGGTGGAGGCAGCTGACGGCAGGCAGACCCCGGTAGCGTGCCCTGGCGATAAGTTGTTCGTGCCCACTCACCTCCGGCCAGAGGTGCTGCAGTGGGGGCACGCATCGAGGGTGGCATGTCACCCAGGGGTGGGTCGCACGCTGTCCCTGGTGGCGCAGAGATTTTGGTGGCCCGGGCTGCGCAAGGACGTTGAGGACTATGTCGCGTCTTGCGCGGCGTGTGCCCGTAATAAGTCCTCTCGCCTGAAACCATCCGGCCAGCTCCGTCCCCTGCCCATTCCCCACCGTCCTTGGTCGCATGTGGCGTTGGATTTCGTCACCGGGCTACCTCCTTCCAACGGGCAGTCGGTAATCTTGACAGTGGTGGACCGGTTTTCAAAAATGGCCCACTTTATCGCCCTGCCTAAATTGCCCAACTCGCTGCAAACAGCTGATGTCCTGATAAAGGACGTTTTTAGGATCCACGGGATACCAGTGGACCTCGTCTCCGACAGGGGGCCTCAATTCGTGTCCCGGGTGTGGAAGGCCTTCTGCAAGTCCTTGGGGGCTACGGCTAGCCTGTCTTCAGGCCACCATCCCCAATCTAATGGGCAGACGGAGCGGGCCAACCAGGACTTGGAGTCGGCGCTCCGATGCGTATGCCATCAGCACCCTTCCTCGTGGGCGTCCCACCTTCCGTGGGTCGAATACGCCCACAACACTCTTGTATGTTCTGCCACAGGGTTGTCCCCGTTCCACGCGGCCTGTGGTTATCAGCCCCCCTTGTTTCCTTGCCAGGAGGGCGTGGTGGCCATCCCCTCGGTCCATACTCACCTCCGCCGGGCTCGCAGGGTTTGGCAGGACACCAGGAAGGCCCTGTGCCGCACCTCGGACCGCAACAAGCGGCTCGCGGACAGGCACCGGCTTCCGGCACCATCCTACCGACCGGGTCAGAGAGTTTGGCTCTCCACCCGGGACCTGCAGTTGGCAGGGAGCTCCAAGAAACTGGGGCCTCGGTTTGTCGGCCCGTTTGAGGTCGACTCCGTGATCAACCCGGTGGCAGTTCGGCTCAACCTGCCACCCACGCTCAAGGTACACCCAGTTTTTCACACGTCCTTGCTCAAGCCGGTCTCGGCCAGCCCATTGTGCCCGCCGGCCGCGCCCCCACCACCTCCCCGGGTCGTCAGCGGGCAGCCTATCTACACGGTTAGGGCCATACTGGACTCTCGTAAGCGCGGCAGGGGGATGCAGTATCTGGTCGACTGGGAGGGGTACGGCCCCGAGGACCGCCAGTGGATCCCCCGCTCCTGGATTCTGGACCAGTCACTGGTTCGCGACTTCCATTCGTCACATCCTTCTCTGCCAGGTGGTCCGCCTAGGGGCGTTCGTTGATGGGGGGGTACTGTCATGATTAGTATCAGCTGTGCTGTTTCAGTTGCAGTTGCTGGGGAGACAGCTGGTGGGCGGAGCCCACCACACTCACCTGTAACCCGTTAGCTCATCAGGCCAAGTTAAAAGCCTGAGAGAAACAGCAAGGAGTGTCGGGATATTCCTCTGTGACACTACTCACTTGACCCGACTGGTAAACGCTTATCCGAGAACCAGCTGCTGATCTCCATGACTTACCTTTTTGCTGCCACTGTGCATGCTTTTGTGTTTGTTTGCTATCCGCCTGTGTGCGTGAGTTTGTGTTTCCTTTTGTCCGCCTGTGTGCGTGATTTTGTGTTTTCATTTATTACTATTATTAAATCTAAGTTATCCGCATCCCTGCCCTGGCTCGCCTTCCTCTCTGCATCTGGGTCCTCCTTTCTCAAGCCGTGACAATCCTTGCCTGGCTGCTTTTGCTCCCTGCATTTGCGTCCTCCACCAAACTCTAGCCTTTCTGACATTAGTGGCTTTCGTTGTGACATTGCTGGAACATTGAAGTGGCTTTGAATACGTCAAGGAAACCTGACCTGTCAACCTTAGTGATCCAAGTACCAAGCTCTTTGAGGACTGCTGAATGGTGACAGTGTTGCTTCAGATAATGATGAAGATTATCACCAAGCTCTTCAACAGCTACTTTGTAATGGATGAAATAGATGGTAAATCGGAACTTCTCAGTCACTGAGCCCCCCGCCCCCCACCCCTCCTCTTCAGCAACATGGACCTTGACTTGGACAACTTGAAACTTATCCTTGCCTGGCTGATGAGTCAGCCATTTGCTAGAGGACTCCTTCTCCTACAAGCACACCCATTCTCTCTTTCTGTCTCCAAGATAGAGTTTTGTATTCACTCGTTAAATTATGCGTTTGTGATAGATACATAAGTCATCTAAAATTCAAAACAAAATCTTTGTTGAACCACAAAACTTATCTGTAGATCAGGTGATGTGTTAGCGACTATACAGACGCTCCGCTACTTACGAACATTCGAGTTACGAACAACGGTACATACGAACATTTCTGCGCGTACAGTATGTCGAAAAATGTTCGGAAAGAAATGCTGTAAGTTAGATTTTGTATTGCGCGTAGTGCTTCTTTCCGCCGCTAATACCGACGATTGGCGCTGTGAGAGCTCATTGGAGGCTGAGCAACGTGGCGAGGAGGAGGAGGAGGAAGAAACGCCGGTCCCCATGAAGCAGGAATTAACTTTTGAAGCCGATTACAGCGACGACGAAGAATCTCTCATGATATAAAATCCTCCTCTTCCTCCTCCTCCATCATCTCCTTAAGCATCGAGTACATCTTCCAAAAGTAAGTTAAACTTCATTTTATTTATCTTATTACGTACATGTAATACTGTGTGTGTGTGTGTCTCGCTCTCTCTCTCTAACATACGTAGTACAGTACAGTACTGTACGTATTCTCTCCATTTTATTAATTTTTTTTCAGTACAAACCAATGCAGGTTACTTGTACAAGCCTTAAACATACTTATATAAACCTTCAATATACTTATATAGGCTTTAAACATAAATTCTAATACAAAATATAGCACTGAAGCAACTTACGAACAAATTCACCTTACGAACGATCGTCCGGAACGTAACTCGTTCGTAAGGTGGGGAGCGTCTGTATGTAAAGGATTCCACAGTTGAAAGAACTGTGAGTGCCGTGGCAAGTTGCAAATGACCTGATAACTAAAAATAATTGCATTAGAATTGTGGTTCTCTGCAGCATTTGCTTAACAGGGAAGACAAAACTGTAAGACGTATTCGTGACTACCGAAGCCCGACGTATGAGCGGTTGCATCACATCTGTACATGTCTCTGTCAGACATAATATAGCAGTAAATGTGCTCTAGTTTGCAACATTGGTCATAGCTTAGCTTAACACTTAAAATGCCAATGTAAATTAATCAAACGCAGGTCAAAAAAAGGAGCAGCACTGTTCATTTCTCGACTGAGTTCTGGGGGACTCTTTTACCCCCCCCCCCCCCCCCACACACACACACACGGACACTCAAGTTTCTTGTTCAGCCTGACAGGACCTCTTAAGTTGTCTTTCATGTTAATGGATGTAGCGCAGCATCCTTTTTTTAGAGTCAGCAGAGCCAAGTGCTGTATGTTGCCTGGGTAGAGAAAGAGAGGCAAGGGAAGTCAAATAAATTGTGTATCCAATAAAACATGAATAATAACATTTTCTTGAGAGCCCCCTGGCACGCCTGCCATGTGCTCAAAGCTTCTTCGCAGATTGTCACAAGGGGACATTCTCACAAAGTATTTTCCGTCCATCCCAGCTCACTCCTTTACCACAATTAAGACTGACTTAACGCCCCACGGAGCTTTCCATCACAACATAGCGGCGAGCGAAACAAGGAAAAGGCTCATCTTAGCAATATTTAATTCATGTCACTCTCACTGCCTGCGCTTCTCCATCCGCTGTCTTTTAGCACAGCTCACTGCCCTCACACATGGGGCGCTGGGCTAGGCTATGATAATGCGCAGCCAAAGACAATGGATGATTCTGATGGAATTGTGTTGCTACACTAGAGCAACATTAGAAATGTAAAAGAAGCAAGGTTGTCACTTTCTGACAACAATTGGGCACACTCCATTCAAACCATAAAAAGCAGGGCTGTGCCAAATCATAATGTCCATGTTATCACATTAAAGACTAAAACACTAGTGACGTAATTTTGAGGCCATATCCCACGTCCTTACTCAAAAGTTACGTAAAAGTTTTGCATGACTTTGTGTGTTTTATGCAAACATTTGTGTACCTTAGTATTGGTGTACTCTATGTTCTACTACATATCCTCTTTATGATATTCACATCTCAGTATCTTCATTCTCCTGATTCACATTATATCTTTCAAACAACATTAACAACTGCTGTCCAAAGGCGAATTCCAGTGTTCAGTGATTCACATTGGAATTTTGAACATGTGACAACTACGGATAACGCCGAACACAAATGCGACATAGTCCGACCAATACCGAACCCTGTCGAACTCTGGCGAAACGCAACTTTCGCAACCTTCGGCAACGTTTGCAACTCAGTGGGATAGGGGCTTTACCAAGCACACCAATAACTTGTGCCCTCTCCACTGCTTCCCTCCCCGCAAATCCATAACCTTGGGTTAATCTTCGACATCAACCTCACCTTCAAGAGTCACACCAACAGCATCATGAAAACGTCTTTCACCTCATTAACATTGTCTGCCGACTGCCTTTTCCCATCACTCTCCTTCTTTGCAGCTGAAACAGTGAGCTATGCTTTCATGACATCCAAACTCGACTACTGTAACAGCTCCTCCCTCACACGTATCAGTACATTTTAGAATCTCCAGAACGCAGCTGCTCGCCTGCTCACACACACACATACATGACCACATCACCCCTGCCCTCCAGAACCTTGGTAGCTCCCAATTCCCCCAATGCATCAAGTTCAAAGTACTTCTTCTCATTCACAAAGCTGTCCTTCATCAGGCTCCCTCCTACCTTAGCTCCTCAGCTTAAACTCCCCCCCCCTCAACCTCACCAGGCCAAGTATTAGACCCTTTGCTATTATTGACTCAACCCTCTGAAACTGGAGTCCCCCAACCTGTACAAGACTCTTCTGATCTCTCCACCTTTTCTTAACAGTTGCAAAAGACCATAAACGATGTTGGAGAACGTCTGGCAAACAAACACACGAATGTTGTGACCTTAAACGAACCCTGGCAAGTAATCAACATTTGCCACCTTCTCAAACACTTGCAAAGATTTACCCCCTCAGTGGGATATGGGCTTAAGGAGTCTGATCTTAAAATGTTAAAGACAAAGGACGATGAATAGAAGGGGTGACTGACGGACTTGCTAAAGTTTGATTTAATATTGATACGTAAGAGCAGAAGTTGACGACCAACCAAAAGATACTAAAGCAAGATTTGTTTTAGCAGGCACCCTCCGCTTTGCTTAGTGATGCATTTCACCAAATTGTCTGTGTTTTTGTGCTCCTGTTATTAACATCCATGTCTCCATGTCCTTTCATCAGCTAGCCGTCCTTCGTCTTCGTGTAGAGTCCGAGGGGCAGGAGGTCAATTTTCTTCTTTGCAGCTTGTCTAATTAGATCAAACTCAGAGCAAGCGAGTGTTGCCTGATCTCTGAGCACAGTGGATTTGTATTTAAATCCCAAAACGGCTGAATGGGAAGATGTTGCATCATTATAAAAGTAACTAACAAGCCTGGAGAATTTACTGCATCGATAGTTGCAGGAGAAAGAATCTATAAACCCAGCAGAGAAGCAGGAGGACAGATAAAGAGGGGAGGAAATATGAAGTAAAATGAGAAAATAAGACGATGAAAATGCTTGCGTCTGCACTTACAGCCTTTTAAAGCAATGTTTAAAAATTCCTGTTCAATATTATTAAGTTTTGCCGATGTCATCTCCAGTAATTAATGACTCAAAGCCATACAGCTCTGTCTGCCTCAATTGATTTGCTTTCAGTCAATTCCTATGATCCCTTCTCATTTTTAAATGTTGTTAGTTGCATGCTTTATCTGCCAGAGAGCTCAACTAATTCATGCTGAAAACATCCTAAATGCTGTGCATCTAATTACAGTTGCAAACGGTTGTATTGCATCCATATTTTTTTGTACAATAGACTGAAGAGTATTAGATATGACAAAAAATATTGCGACTTGGACAATAAGGTACTTTGGAGCTTTCTTCTTTGCACAGATGATGAGACTTACAAGCTGTCATTTTGAGAAAAGTACTGCTCACCACACACAAATCTGTCATGACTAGGGTAGAATTATAATCAATTAATCATGTAATTGATTGTTGATTAGCTGTGTCAAGAAGAAATTGATGAGGTGTGCAACACAATTAGTGAGTTATGGTAAATTTCCTCTTGTTGATGAGTTCTGATTACTGATTGAGAAATTACGGAGGGAGCCACGCTGAATGATTGGTTAACACATCCATGTCCCAATTCCGAGGTTTGGGGTTCAAATCCAGGTTACGGCCATCTCATGTGGACCTGGCATGCTCTGTCCATGCTTGCATGGGTTTTCTCCGCCTACTTCAGTTTGCTCCCATATTCCAAAACATGCATGTAAAATCAATTTAAAACTATAAATCGTGCTTGGTTGTGAATGTGAGTGTGAATGGTTGTGACTTGCAATTGGCTGGTGCCCCGCCCAGGGTGTACCTCGCCTCTGATGCGATATGTAAATGAAAACTGTATAACAGGACCCCAAAGCCGATTAAATACCAACCTCTCGCCCAAAGTGAGCTGGAACAGGTTCCAGCACAACTGCGACCACAATGAAGATAAGGGCTAAAGAAGATGGATGGATTAAATTGAGGTAAAATGGAGTGCACTTCTTGACAACAACTAGAAGAGGTGCTATTGATTCAGTCTTAAGCAGTTTGCTGTGTAAAGAAAAACATCATGACGTAAACTGTTCGGGCTAATTAGAAATGTTCTAAACTTTAATTCAACTTTAGATGCCTCTTTTTTTTCCTTCACAATCTTACAGTAACTTTGTCCAGATGCCAGATGCACTTGCGATTCAAATGTTGAAAATCTCATGTCCAAACCATCATAACTGCTGACTCTTGTCTTAATGAAAACCATTTGTTGTTGTGATCATACAGTAATCTTTTTTCAAGAAGAATAAAAATTGATATTTCATGCCAGGCATTACACAATGTGATAATTCAAAAAAGAAGAGCTTCTACAGTATTTTGGTTGCAGAATGAAAACAGTTAGTAGAAGTAGATTGAGAATGGCGTGAGTGACAGAGGTAGGTCGTGTGCTATGCCAGTCAGTCACTCACGCAGCTCTGCTTGCCTCTACTTTAACCGTGACTGACGAGCCGTGTTGAAAGACGTATCCCGTTAATCAGCTGATGTCGCTCATAAAAAAAGCAACTTGTAGCGAGTACAAGGATTAAGACGCTGGATTCTGTTTGCGGCAAAAGAGGATAATGTAATCTTAAATGTGTATGCTCAAAAAAACACATCTTGAGTGAAGCAAGCTTTTTAATTTATCTTCAACTGATGTATTTTTCTTATTCTACAAACGCAAGAAATGAAGAGACCTTTCACAGCCAGCAACTGCGTGCATGTTATCAATATATTAGCTCGGCTTTAAGTGAAATGACAAAATTCTTTCCCAGAAATGCTCGATCCCCCCTCCTGGGTGCCTCTTTAGTCTTGCTGTGACAGAGCTCACTTTATATTTATTGGAAGCTTTGCGAGCGGCTGACAAGAGACCGGTCAAGCAGATCAGGAATTCAATTTACCGCAGAGGGAAACTTGGGATAATCAACAAGAAGTGCATAAGAGACAGATAGATGTCCAAACACACAACTCCACACAAAGATTTGCCAGACATTCACACACACACGGCAAACAGACGAGGATTAGTGTGATGTTTGCCTGTTTGCTTATTCTTGTTATGCATGAAAGCTGATACACCCGTCACACTCGGGCCAGGCAAACAGTTTGGACGGGTGTTCATGCTAAATTGTTTAAACTGCAATGAAGGATTGGATCAAAACAGACATATGAACTGGGAGGTTTCAAGTTTGAGAGCAACCAAAGTGGTTGTTGGAGAGAGTCCAGTTTGCCTTTGAGCACATGAGTGAAATCACAATAGACATTTTTCAAGGAACATTTCTTGTTCAGAGAGACCATGTGAACGCTTTGCAATGTCATCAACCATGCATCACACAAGGTTATTATAGTTATAGTGTTCTCAACGAAGATGTTGGTGACACCAAGCTAAACCACAAATGAAGACCCTGGAGTGCAGTTGAAGCGTTTTAATTGTCTTCATAAGCCTGTGGTGAAAACTGTAAATACAAAAATAAAATCAATCGCTACATGCAGACTGTAACGCCAATACAAAAACACAAAGTGCATCGATTACATTATGATAACAAATAGACGAAAATAAGTATTAATATCTATGCTATTGAGTATAAAGTATAGTAAAATTAAACTTACGGCATTCCTGCCTGATAATTCAAAGTGGATGGCACTGGATAGCGTTTAGGCTCTGCTCCTGCGTTTCTGTGTTCAGAAAAATGGCGTCCCCGAAGTGCGTTCTCAGAAAACGGAAGTAAGTTAAACAATATCATCTTTTCTTTAAACATAAATAAAATTGTCATTTACCATACAAACAATTAACAAACCTTCGTTAATAACATAGACATATTTTGAACATTATTATTTAAAGCAATTAAATTATTTACATTGAAAAAGCCATGAAGGCAACACAATAATTAAGGAAAACTAATGGGGAAAAAAACATAAAACTAACTGAAACGACATATTTTATAAAACATTAAAACTATTACTACTATTTGTCAATTCATACTCACGCATGAGTTTTTGGTTGTATTTTTAAATGTATTTATTTTGGGATTGCTGTGCATCCCTAAAGAAGAAGGAAGGTCAAACATTCGTTTGAGAATTGTATTTTACTTTACTTTATTGCACTGTATTTAGTGACTTTTTTCTTTATCTTGCACTCAGCAAACACTCCATTTATTAAAAAATAATAATACTAAAACTTATACAATACAAATGAAGCTAAACATTTTTGAAAAAAATATAAACTAGCAAAGCTCCTCTAGAAACGAATTAAAACTAAGTGAATTAAAAAAACACACACACAAACAAACAAACAAATGTAAAAACAAAATAGAAACCTATAATGAAAAATACAAAACGATTATATTATATTATATTATCTACATTATATATTATAACACTAGTGTTATGTTAGAGTAAAGTATTTCATTAAAAGACGGGCGCCTTTTAATGGACATCCTTACCACAACTTTCTCACCAGAATAGCAACTCTCATTCACTCTATGCTGTAGTCTGTCTAAACACAATAAAATACTTTATTTCTATGACAAACGGATGCATGCTTACTAAATTGTTCGAAAGGAATTTAACGTTTCTCCTGCTTGCAAACAATGAGTTGCAAAGGCATGTTTCCACAATGTAATGTAAAATATCACACTATAATACATTGGACTGATATTTTACAGTGACATCAGCAAACTTGAAAAGCTCATTTATCCACCAGATTCTGACCTTCTCTGATCATTTAGAAAGTGCATGCCATCATTGTCAATCACTTGCTGAAAACATTATGTTCATTTCCCAAGGTTATCAGCACTGGTTCTTTGCTCATCTTCAGAACAAAATGAGTGGGGGTGGTGTGCTGTTAAGAGAATGTACATGTTTGAAGGACAGTGACATGGTGTATTACATGGCGGTTCATTGCACACTTGAAAAGTACACAGATGAACACTCTTTAAAAAGTCAAAATTGTTGCAAAGTAGTTACATGAAGTGCTATGGGACTCTGCCAATATTGTATATTTCATTACATGAAGAACTGGGAAATAAGACCAAATGTGTTGCAACTTGCAATGAGAAAACAACAAGAAACCCAATATCCTCTGTCCCCATCTTGGCTGACACGGTTGGTTCTCCCATCTTGAGTCGTTATCAATTATTACAAAATGACACTAGATAAGATCAATTTGATTGAAATGGGTCACACATTTTTAATTTTTACCATGTCAGGTCAAGCCATTCCGTTGATTTCATTACAGGAGAGAGGACTATTATGGCCGCCGACCCGACTGCAATTCAGCTTCAAATGCAGCGAAAGAGAGATGAAAGGGACAGAGCAATTGAGTAATGCGACACTCACTGAGATGTAAACGTGAACTATTGCTATTAGAGAGAAGTGTCCAGAAATACAAGATGATGGGGTGATGGGAAAGGGTAGCTGGGGGCACGGGGATGAATAGTGTGATGCAAACATGCTCACAGAAGCCGCAAACGCTTCTAGGCTATTTCCTAAAATTTTATGTATAGCTTTCCCTGAGCAGTGAGACGCAATTTCTCATCTGCACAACAGCCACTTTTAGCAGTTGGAATGCACACACACATTCCCATATGTTTATCAGTGACACACGCACATAGCAAATTCAAAACAAGGAGTGCAGGAAAGGTAAGTGTTCAGAAAGAGAAGTCTTAGCAAGCTAATAGGCAACGCGAGAACACCCCAATGATGTCATTAGAGTAGATGCAAACACGCACAGCCAATTATGGACACACTCAAACTTGCATTGGGTTAACATTGATGAGAATGTGGACATGAACTCGGCACACGCACACACTTGAGTATCATCTGGAGAGGTGTGTGTGAGGGAGAAGATGTTCAAGCAGTATGACAGTGGGAGTTAAGTCAAATGAAAACAAACGTCCCCAAAACAGTAATTGGACATAAATCATGCTACATTCCCATCTATTTGACACACAACACAACAGCCCAGCATAAGTGTGCATCTGTTTTTGTGTACATGTGTGTAATTATACTGCCTGAGGGGAGACAGCAAAAGAAATTGATAAATAATGTTCTTTGATCACAGTACACACACACACACACATGGACACACATTTATTACAGTTGGAATCAACACAACCGCAAAAATGTTTTTTTTTTTTCAGCCTCAAGTGTCTCATCAGTGTGACAAGGTACACGCACACATGTTCGCATCGACAAATAAGACCTTGGGCAAAACTCCATTATCATTGTTTACATCAGTATATGAATAATATTTATAACATTGTACTCATTTTGTTGAAGGAAAAATGCATATAAATAAAACTGTATGAGTGTTTCCATATAAGTTCAACTATTGCAGCCTTCAGAGGACAATCAGTCAGAGAGAGAATATTTCTTTGTGTGGGGGGAAAAAAAACTGATTTAAAGTATGTGACACAATTATTCACACTAGATGATACTATTCAATAAAGATGTGCACAGAAAACATGTGTACACAGCAACTAATTATTTTTATTCAAATGTGTCCTAATGAACATATTAAAAAATGATTGGGTAATTTGGTTCATGGTTTTGAGTCTTTAAACTTGAAATGTGAGCAGTGTTGTGGTGATTTGTTTTATTTTTCCGTTGGAGAATTTTCAATCAAAAGTATTGCATTAAAGTCAATTTTATTTCCAGTTTAATTAGAAAGTTAAATAGTCATTTTTGGCTACTATGAAACACTTAGCAACCAATAAGCCCTAGATTGAGGTTGTGCACTATGAGATAAAACAATATTTTAAATACCTACATGTTTACCAGTGTAGCCAAGGACATTATTGACATGTTGAAATTGTCCTCACGAGGACTGTGTTTACTGTGTGCTAGAATTGCATGGCGTAGAGCACCACCTTGGACATGGCTTGGGGTGAGATTTCACATTTGAATATGGTCTTCCTTGAATTCTAATATTGCATTTGTGACCACAGTGAGAAGTAGAGAAGCAAGCAGATGCAAACAGATGGCACAAAAAAGGACTTATGCAACATTATGACATCATAAAATTTCGCTGGCAAGGAAACATCTCATAACTATTTTGCTATTTTTGTTTCATCCACTGACATGCTACGTGATGCATTGAAACATCATTAAATATATCAGACATCCACTGCAGCAATAAAATCCTGACAAATGAGAGGGGCCATGTCAGTTATAGGTAGCAGTGAGTCACGACACATGAAGTCTTATCAAATGCAAAATGAGGAGCGTTCGTGACTAACGTGGTCCAGTTGGCATTACAGGCTTGGGAGAGCCGATAACCATTTAGTGTGAGAATTGCATGAAGTCCATGAACAAGTCGGGCTAGACATCTACCCACACAATTAAAACTCTGAAGGAATGAGGGCGTGCAATGATTAAAGCGTTGATGCAAGAGAAGAATAAACATGCATCCACACACACTACAAGTAAAAAGCATGAAGACATTAAATCAAAAACATCCGACTGGAAATTGAGGTTTGTTTTCCCCTAACAATCAGTGAAAATACAGAAAGAAACAGCATTTATCTCCTTAATCAATAATGTATTATTTTCAATACAGGAAAATGATGCATTATTCAACAAAAAGTTTGTTAGATGTTTGGAAGTGACTAACACGTGGATGTGGCAACATTTATCTCATTAACAAGCAAGGATGACCAAAGCACAAAGAAGAAGAAAAATTAGCATCCGCGATGTAAACGGCAACTTGTTTTCTTTAAGGGGACTGCTCTCAAATCAAATTCTCGCTTTTGGCGTTGACTGGGAGTCATCAGTACCGAGAGATTTAGCCTCTGTGTGACGGCAAGAGGAAACGCTCACTCATATATGCATACATATGCATAAATACGCTACATAGAGTGCATACAGTGTAGGCAAAGCCAATAAAGCATATATGCAGAGACATTTCACACACACACAGCATGAAGGCGTAATCATGAAGAGACAAACACACTGAGGGTCTTACAAGGCGTAATCAGTGGAGGCGAGCGTCTCCTCATATTTCACATGAGGATTAGGGAAAATCTGGATGGAACAAGGCGGGGAAAGACTCCTCTACTTACACTTCAGAGGGAGAAGGCATAAACCTTCACCCCCACCTAAAGTTTAAGGAGGCCAGGAGACGTGTGGAAACCAGCAAAAGATTCAGGATTCATCACAGTGCACACTGGGAAGATTCAGTGGCTGCTTCATGTTGGAGGAAACTACAGCACAGATTTTAAACAAAATACACATTATGCGAAATGTAAATTTGAAGTGACACCAAGTGGATTGAAACGATAGCCTGCCATTGCCAGCCAGTGCAGTCATGCCTTTATCAAAACCTGACGTGAGGAGAAAGATTGACAATGATAACAGTCAATAAAAAAAAAACAACAGGAAACAATAATTTTTTGGGGGGTTTTGTTGTTTTTGTTACATGTCTTCAATGTACAAAGAACGTTGCGCCGCTCAAGAAATCAGACATTACTCAACTAGACATGCTGAGGAGATCGCAAAGTAACAGGGAGATGAACGAGAGGACCGGCCGGGTCACCAGTCTTGTTCACGTTCTCAGGAATCGTTAATGTTCTTAACTGTTCTAAATAAAATTTGAGCAGATTGGATTAGTTGTACTTTGTGAAAATGTAACCTTTTTGTAGAATATGTGATAGGGCCCGTACACACACAGACTCCATCTCCAGTGCTCTCCACATAAGTTGTGTTTGAGACCCTGACCTAAAGGGATTTGAGTGAGGGATTCGTTTCTCGCGCTGAGGTGTTAGTTTGTCATTGTCCTGAGGTGAAAAATCTGGAAGAGGTTACTGATTGGTACAGTTAAGAGAGGAGTGTGCAAGTGTACAAGGGTTGAATAGCCACAAAAGACGAGTTTAGCCACAAGTTCATATGTGTAGGGGCCGCTATCCGTTTGTGGCTGTATGTGCTGTTTTTTTCCAGGTTCCTATTGCGCCCCTTCCCCTTTTAAAGAAGCAGAGGTTGAGCCTTGTTTTTGTTTCTTCTTTTTTTTTTTCCCTGTCTTCCTCTGTTGGTCATTGTCAGTTTTATGTTTATTGCACAGGTTGTGACTGTAAAGACAAATTCCTTGTGTGTTTTACATATTTGTCCAATAAAGATGATTCCGATTTTTATTCTGATAAATGTAAATAAGAATTATTTATTCTAAAGAGATTTCATCATGATTGTTAAATGTATGAAATGCTTACTAAAAGTCTCTGGAGTCATTTTTCCAAAACTAAGAAGCCATCACAACCGTTTTCACATTGTGTCTCGGGAAGTCACTGAAAAGTTGTTGTAGCACATCTGATGAAATCATCAGAAACACAGATATGACTCACGAGATTCTCACATGACTATACAAGGAACATGAATAGGAGATGAACCTGAAGGCAAAAGGGTATGTATGTGTACGTGCGGGTGTGATACCCTAACCAAATGATAGAGACAACAAATGCATGACATTCAGAAGCTCGTCAATGGGTTATGAGGAACGAAGCATAATTCGTAGGAAAAATATAAGTTGTGGGCTAAACATATGAAAGTGGATAATTCCTCTCTTGTCTGCGCCTGCAGAGAAAACACTCACAGTGTCAAGGATCTGGTTCGCTCCACTCAGAGGATATGAGTCTTCCGTGTGCTTGCAAGAATCTTTGTGTGTACTGTTGTGCCAATCAGAACATTCTGTAATTCCTTTCCATTCAGCCTTGCCTCTGGTCAAAGGGATTATCCTTCAGTCCTTCATTTCTCTGCTTCGTCGCTCCACCTCATCTGTTCCCAGTCACACCTCCCTCTCCTCCTCCCTCAGTGACTCATACAACATCCTTTAAAGTTGCCATGTTTAACACTGCAGAATCAATCAAGCATTACCATAGTAACTTTAAGAAATGTGTATGTTTACTGTAAGCAAAGAAGATCATTGACAAGAGTTTCCACAGGCCTGACAGCCTTTTTTTAACGGCTTGTTTAAGTGTGGGCCACAGGGTTAGATTTTTGTGGGAAATAGGCTGAAGAGTTTGTTTTATGGCATGAAACAGGAGGGAGGATGTGATCAGTGATCCAGTGGCTCTACAGTGATGCACCTTGAAGACCCTTTCCCGCTGTTAAAACATGATAATATTTCTTTTTTTTATATATATATTCTTCATGGAAACTCATAACCATCGCAAAAAAAAAAAAAGTCATGTACAGTATATACTGCATGACTTGCTGATGGTGACCCTTAAATAGTTTTATACTCAGGAAGCCCATCTTCACCTCATGGGTAAATAATACAGTTAGTCAACAACTGTGATTGCTAATCTGAAAAGTAAATCCCAGGGCCTGACGGTTTCCTCAGTACAATCCACTTTTCCTTTACTCCCAATCGTCAGTCAGCCTGACTGGCATGTGAAAGATATTTTTTTATATTAAACAAAGACTTTCAAATTTATTGATATAATCCGGCCGAATGAGTGGCAACTACTGTAGGGTCATCCCACTGGTGTTTGATGGGGTGAGGATTGCACATAGGGCACATTCAGTGTGACAGAAAACTATCCCCCTTCACATGAATGTACAATGTAATGGTCGAACAAACACCCGAATTTCCAGCAGAGGCAGGTGTTTGTGTACTCTTGCATAACATTTTCACTAAGCTTCAAAAATGTTTTCTCGACCTTTACTTACTGCATTTGAATGCCTAAATTTGTCTAATTTGCTGTGCATTCATTCAAAGTAAATTATAATAACATTTTCTCAACTGAAATTCATGCCTATTGAACCACAGGTTTTGGGTGCACTCCATGCACTTAAAACCACACACATTTTTTTCAGTTACTTACCTTTCCTGCTTGCCACATTCCACCACATTCCACTCTACTTTTTTTTTTCTTTCGTTGTGCGCTGATACATTTTTCATGAACAACAAATCAACCACTCTTCCATGAATCACATACAAGCATTCAGTTCCAGCATTCAGTCATACCTTATCCGCCATGATCATGGATGAGCCTCCATGAATGCCCAGGATGGGTATGAGCGTCTGCGAGGAAATAAAATCCAATATCTGGGCGATGGCCTCCTGGTCCGTGCCATCCCCAAACACCACACCATGGATCTTTGTCCCGGACATCAGGTCACACATGTGGGTGATGATGCTTTTCGGGTCAGTCTCGTTCACAAGCAGACTGACCACATTGACGTCAATCGGCTCCTCCTTGCTCCACAGTGCCCGGATGTCTCGGTCGGAGATGTAACGCGTGCGCCCCAGGATCACCGCAATATTTAGGACCGGCACTTTCTCAGAGGCACCTCCACTTCGCTGCTTTTGTGCCACTACAGGGTTGGTTATATATGTCACCACCACCAGTAGAGCTAAGGAAAGCAGCACAGCATGACTGCCACTTCCACGGCCCCAACCGCTGCTCCTTCTACTCCTCCTCTTGCTTCTGGTGCTGCTGAGGGACATACTTCCGAACCACTTCAGCCCCTGCATGGGAAAAAAAAAAGACAATTTGTCAAAGTACAATTTTTTTTAGGAAACGTATGAGACGCACATGAGTAGGGGATGACCTGGAATGTTGCAGACAGGATGACTAACGACTAATTTCCCAGTCATGACTACTCAGATTTGATGATTCAAATCGGGTATACACAGAATGTAACTTACAGGTGTAATGACTGCCGTTTACCCAGTTGATTTAAGTAGGGAACCAGGGAGGTTTTTTACTTCACATTGGTGACATGGGTAGAGACAGGAATCGAAGATATTTTTTTCCCCTTTCAGAAACACACATTTTTTTCTGCCACACGCCAGTATCCAGTCCTCCAGACACATCGCGGACCGGCAACCATCCATTCATGGGGTGCGAGGGGAGGTGCTGACGGACATTCTTCCTTCACACCATTAAATGAACATAGCAGACATATATGCTCTGCTCCAATGTATAAACTAGCAAACTTTTGCCGACGGAGGAGCTGAGTGGTCAGGTATCAAGTGTCCCTCAGACCAGTGCTTAGTGCAGAGGTGGGCAATCTCGGTCCTCGAGGGCCGGAGTCCTGCAGGTTTTGTAGGTTTCTCACTTCCAACACAAGCTGATTCCAATCAACAGGATCGTTATCAGGCTTATGCAGAGCTTGCTGATGAGCTGATCATATATCAGCTGTGATGGAGAAGGACAACACGCAAAACCTGCAGGACTCCGGCCCTCGATGCCCACCTCTGGCTTAGGGACTATTGGATCTATTAATATAGACTCAATTTGTCACTGTTTTCCACTTATCTCTTTCCCCCACATATAGCATGTGTTGGTTGACAATGATAATAATAATAATAAGAAGAAGAACAAGAAGACGAAGAACAAGAAGAATGCATCAGAATTATATGCCACTTTTCTGTAGGAGAAGAGACTTATTTGAATTATTTGTGTGTTTTCTAGCCATGTATCCTTCCTCTATGTCCTCCTCTAACTTCATTGTTACAATGGAGTGTTGATTATAAATCTGCCCAATCCAGCAGTAATTTTAGTTACATATGCAATACTGGCTACAAGAAATAGTACCTTGTGGACATGTTGGGATTGACAACACAGGGGTCGAAGATTAAATCAACAGTTTACTCTCCACTTCACAAATTTTAGTGGCTCAATTGTTGTGTCTTTTTACGCATACTGCAGAACATGGCAACAAGAGTAACTCTTCATAAACTAGAACAAGAAGTTAACTGATTTACTGTCATTATTCAAGTTAAAATTATGTAATAACACATAATTACACGTGAGAAAATAAAGTTGTCATCATTGAATAAAATGATGCAATTTTACATTTGGATACCCAGCTCAACTAGCACAAAGAGTTTGAAAGCTTTCCAGAATATTCAAAGGTTTTTCCTTTAATTATAACATCTTCATTAAAGAATATTTCCAACCAAATGCTATTATACGCTTGAAAAATGGCTCCATCATTTTCCTGAGGTGGTACAGATGGCTATGTGCGGACTGGACTTGCCCGGGAAGTATGATAATGTGATGAGACAGTGTGTGAATCAGTGTGACAGAGTCAGGTAAGACACGTAAGGATGACATCAGCTACTCTGCACCAACCGGGGTAGAAAAGTACATCGACATCATCGTCTCACATGCTTTACAATTTACACCGTCATCTCCCTTGAGAGACTCGCTGGACACCCAGTGCTCAGAGAGCATGAAAGATTGAGTCTGTGTGTGTGTATGTGTGTGTGAGAGAGAGAGAGAGAAAAAGAGAGAGAGAGAGAGGTGTCAGAAGGACATGAAACATATGGCGCGATTGTTGTGCACTGCTTACAATTTATGGATGCGGTGACAGATGACAGCTCGACGCATTTTGGTGTCATTGCAGAGCAAATTTTGGGTGAGATGTTAGTCATCTTTGACTTCACATCTCTGTTCAAATCTGAGAAGGTTAAAGATGGACTCATGGCTTCATAAGAAATATGTTATTTGTGTTGCTATGATATTTTTGGGAGACAAAAAAAGACAGCCATTCCAAACAGCTCACGTGCAGGCTTTCTGCAATTGATTTAAAAAAAAAAACTGCTTATGGAAAGCATCCACTGCAAGATCCATTTCTAACAGGCATATTTTTTTTTTGTGTGAAATGTATGGATCAAGCAACAAATCATATTTATTGTATATTTAGCGAGATGTAAGGTGTCTCCCTTACGCCATAATACCCTGTGGGCCACCCTTGGGCAAGGGGAAGTACCCACTTCGCCCCCCTGTATTGGGTTACCATGCAAGAAACAGCATAATCCCTGGCCAGGTGGAGATCGTTAGCCTTGGTTGGCAGTCCACCTAGGGCACGGGTATCAAAGTCTGGTCCTCAAGCGCCAGAGTCCTGCATGTTTCAGAGGTTTCCTTTGTCCACCACAGCTAATTCAAACGATCAGCGTATCAACCAGCTCTGCAGGAGCCTGATAATGATCCTTATGATTGAATCAGTTTTGTTGGAGTAGGGAAACCTCGAAAGGATGCAGGACTCTGGCCCTCGAGGATCGGACTTTGACACCTGTGACCTAGGAGAAGGAAGCCATCATTCCAAAGCTCCACTGCTTTGTGGTTATACCGGAGAAAGGCTTCAGGAGAAAACCTTGAAGAAACTCCACAGGTCAGTCCCAGCTTGGGTCGGCCCACTGCCTATTTTTCTTTTTGACCAGCCTACACTGGTGGACGCAAGTACAGAAGTGGGAAGCCTATTCACCCACAGCCTAGACCAGTAGTTCTAAACCTTGTTCTGAACCCCACCAATTTCCTATGCACATTCCCCAAACCCTTCTTCATTGAATTTTTGTTTTTAAATTTATTTATAGATATAAGGTTTGCTCACTTTGCTGTTGAACAAAACGAACAGGGAGAGTAGCCTTTTCATGGAATCTGGCTCTCTTCACCTTGAATTTAAAAAGTGTTGTGTTCTTTTAGTCACCATCTCCATACAGTTTAAGGAAGTGTTCCTTTAGTTTGCTAGATGTGCTGGACAAAAATTCCTCAACTTGGCATTGCAAATCAGCAGTTAGAACGCTGACTGCCATCACTCAACTCTATTTATAAAGCACTTTGTAACAACCACAGTTGTTTTCTTAAGATGGAACCCAGGGGTAGCCGATACAATGAAACAGCCATGGCCCTAGAATTGAACCCTGTGGAACACCATACGTTCCGTTATACATGTGAATTCAAATTGCACATATTCGTCCAGCCACTTTCTATTTTTGCTCGAATGTAGTTAGGACAAAAATACTACAATAACAAAGAAATGACACAACATACCATCAAAACAGTCAAAAGTCAACTATTGGGTGCACCAAATTCCCTGCAGCTTAGATAGGCCAAGCAATGTACCATGATCACCTGCAGCCAAAGATGGCCAAGCGAGGGCGTATTATCACAAATCATATAAGTTGGGTACATATGTCTTGAACCCAGGTTAAGAACCACTGGCCTAAATGTTGGCAGCTCATAGTCATGGACTCTTGCACCCTCTACAGACATGACTATAAGGCCATCATCCTTACAACGCTACTCTACAGACGTTGAGACATGGCCTACATTTGCCTGCCATGTTCACTTGCTTGACTATTTCGATCAACGGTTTCTGTGCCAGATGCTAATGATCAGGTGGTCGCAACACAAAATGTGGAAGTAACCCCATTGAGGTAACCGATGTGATGGCTTGACCGTTGCCTGAAGGCATGGAAGACCGAAGTAGTGTTAGAAAGACTGTGCTAATCTGTGTATTTGTGGCTTCCCAAACAACTAGTTTGACCTGACAGGCGGTTGTGCAGCTGGCGGCAAATAATAAGAAGTGTGAACGCCCGTGTAGATGCTAGGCTACTTGAAAGTGTGGCTACCAAACATGCTACATGGATCATCATGTGTTCGTTCATTCAAGGTGCAATTACATTTTGGCTTTGTTTTCTCCACATTACATTTAGGTTATTTGCTTTTAGCAAAGGACCATCACAAGTTTGCATTTTCTTGCTATATTGTGGACCGAATACTACAAGGAGACTTTTGTGTCGTCGTGTGTTTCATAAAACATACAGCAGTAACCATGTGCCCTGTGCCTAGCTGATCATTAAATACAGTTAGAGAAAACCTGAGGATGAATCATCCAAATCTAGGTATGTTCACAGGAGAGATAGCAGTACAGTAATACCTAATGTATTCCTAACGTAGATCTCCTTTTACCTCAAATTTGTGGCACTACCATGTAGTTTTGCTCTCATCAATGAATCAGTTTGACCCCTGTGAAGCATAATTTTGTTTACAACTATGCCCACAGTCTAGCTCTAATGACGCTGTGATTATTTTCAGGACCAGCCCAGTGAAAGCTGAATCAATCATTGACACAATTACTTTCCCCATGCGGTGAAGGTAGTGGCGTTGGAAGGTGCTTACATTTGAAACATTTTCAAAAAAAGTGTATCAATGTATGTATCTACAGATATTTATTTTTTCTCTTGTACGATCCATTTAGTTTTTTTGGCGATGCTTATGTCAAATAACTCAGTTTCACCAATCCATAGTGGCGTTTGACCCCATTTCACCAAACATGACCACACAGTCTCTGCAGCTCCACACAGAAGCAAAGTTTCCAAAGTGACCTATGTACATGAAACCTGGCAGAAATCTATATTTACATTGCCCACGATTTGAGCAAATACAAGCAGTATAGGAAATGGATGGACGGACTATGAAGAACAACTTCTCTGTTGTGCCACTGTTTGTCTAAAATGTTGGCATTTCAGCCTACAAGAACTCTACTTGGAACTGGAGAAAAAAATAAAGCGGCTGTCTTGGCCCGCATTTGCAAAATGTAATGCTCTGTGGAATAAAACCAGCAGGTCAACCACAGCATGTGAATACAAATTGCAGTTCATCCGACCCAATCTGTTTGCACTCTGTGTTCCTCACTGTAGAAAGTTTGAGGCCACTCAAAAGGAGAAAGGAGAAAAGTGATTTGCAACGTATGCACCATACTGAAGATGAACAGAAAAGATGTAAGATGGCAGATATCAGGTTTCTTTTGAATAATGAAACATGTCCACATTTCAGATGAATCTGAGGTCATTTCTATCATTTCCTCAACTCAATCATTTAAGACGAAGAAGGTTTATGTTTTTCTCATCCTAGGACATGTCTGAAAAATGGTACTAGAGCATTCACATCTATTGGCTTAGCCTCTGACCATCTTCTGATATCTTCAGTGAAAAGGTCAATTTATTATGGCTGCTTAAAATAGTAAAAAGAGTAAAATGCTGCCCTCCAAGCGGCCATAAAGGAGAACAGCGCAGCAATGCCAGCATGCTGAGGTGGACAAAACACTTTACAGTACAATGAAAAAGGAACTAGTGATCTATTAAAATATGGGTGGACACATTCCACTAAAGTATGAGCATTTTGCTCAGGAAAAGTCTGCAGTATCACATCGGAACTTCAGAAATTTATAGGGAAGAAAAATGAACAGAGAAAATTGAAAAAAATGAATAAAAATGGAGTTAAATGTAATAGGGGAATCGCTCACATGCAAGGAAGAAGGAAGAAGTGAGCATGCAAGCATCCCCAGCCAAATGGGATTGAAGCGCTATGGCGTCACACAAAGGCTACCCCTCTTTTGGCACCACAACAGTGAACAATGTTTGGCAGGCATAGCTGTAATCATAGATACCAGTCACGCAAACACAATACACACACACTCCTGCTACCAAAACGCAAGACACACGATGATTACTCTGCTCTTGTACACAACTATACCAAATAATAACACACAGAACTACATAGACAAGAAGTCTCCTCTTATAGGTTGCCATTGCCACTACAGTATATACTGTAGCTTCACCTCCGCAAAGCCTGTTTTCTGGTTCACACATACCAGCTTAGATTTGCATCAATAATTTAGCTTGCATTATCTTTACATGATGATTAATATGGCTGCATTTACCACCGCAGTCATGATAGTTCTGTCTTGTATCTTCCTAACCGCCATTAAAATTGCATTAATGTACTCTATACATCTATGCGGATGATTTATTTACAAAGTCTGGGCCAGAATGGTTGATACCGATGATGCTCAATGTATGTTTTATTGTGGCAGCAGCCAGAAGACGTAGGTGTGTGCATTGATGAAGATATGGTGGAGGTTGCAGAAGATTGCCTTTAATGTTTAGTTCATCTTCTGACAAATTCTTTCGATTCATTTTCATCTGTCATTTACCTTTTGTTATTATATTACCGTATAACTCCCTTGTCTCTTCAGCAAGACTACTTTGGCGATTCTTGATGATGAATGAAAAAATGACTTTTTTTTAATTACTCTGCCTATACAATTTGTTCTTACATCAGTAATTTGTTTGTCATCTCCATCAATTATACATGAAAAGGCCAGAGGTAATGCTAATTTAATAATTTTGTCATTCCCTGGGTGAGACTCAATCATTTCCCAGGTCAGATCAGCTGTAATGTGTCCATCTTTCCCTGGGTCAGGGCCAGCTGGATGCTCCTGGAACACCTCCAACGAGAGGTGTCTGAGGGCTTCACCTGAATCAGATGCCTTTAGCACCTCAGCTGACACCTCTTAGCATGATGGGGCAGCATCTGTACTCCAAGCAAGCCTGAAATGGCTTTTTTCCCAGAGTCAAGCTAGTGCCGTTCAATCTTAACCGTAATGTTAAGATTCTGCAGAAACAATTTATTGCTCTGTAACAGAGAAACACCGCTTTGGATTCAGCGGTGTGGATCCTCGTACCGGCTACTGGCAGTAAATCACCAGATCGCCTGTTACAGTTCACTGATGAGGCGAGAAAAGCCCTCCACATCGATACAAAATTATCCAAGCTATGCCTTGAGGTCCTATACATCCATCTCTGACATGCTGCATTTTTTTCCCGTACTGTACAGGCTACCACCATGTTTGTGTGAGATAAGCAGTATTTTGCACAATTGTAAAACGCCGCCCACTTCATTTTTTTTTTTTTTACTTTTTTAATGGTCCCTTGTTGGTTAGTCATGGTCATGTTGTGTCTCATGTGTTGCAGTACACGTTTGCAATTAAAGACAATGAAAAAACACTTTCTCTCAAGTGTCTTCATCTAACCCCAAGTGCTACATTTGCAATTTTGCTTCATCAAACAAACTTTCAGAGATTCATTCGCACCCAGTTTGATAACCTGCCAGGGCCTCTTTCAAGCGATAAGATTCCCCTGTGATTCTGAACAATGTGATCCCTACGTAGTTGGAGCATGAAATCTGGCCCAGTTGGTAAAAAGACGGATTCCAACACTAAATAAGACCAGTTTACAAATCCAAGCTCTAGTTTTAATATGATTGGACAGAGAGTTGTCATTTCAATTGAACCATGTCAGTTCACCGTATCAGGATAAGAACTACCACTTAAGAAATGTACAGTTAGTCTACTTTACTTTACAAATGGGTAATTAACCATTACAGACAGATACAGACGCTCCCCTACTTACGAACATTCGAGTTACGAACAACGGTACATACGAACATGTCTGCGCGCATGTCAAAAAATGTTCGAAAAGAGATGCTGTAAGTTAGATTTTGTATTGCGCACCTTTTTCCGAGTACTGTAGTGCTTCTTTCCGCCGCTAATACCGACGCTTGGCGCTGTGAGAGCTCACCCAGCATTGGAGGCTCAGCAACGTGTCGAGGAGGAGGAAGAAGAAGAAACGCCTGTCGCTCATAGATAAAGCCATCGCACTCTTCGAGCAGCAAGACCCAAATATTGAACGTTGCACAAAGGTTGCAAATCAATTGAATGATGCCATACAGTGCTACCGCATCATTTATGATGAAAAAAGAAGAAAACTGTGCAATCGTCGTTAGATCGCTTCTTTCGGCCAGTTTCTAGTAAATCCTCCAAGGAAGATACTCATCAACCCTCATCTTCTTCTCCGCGACCCTCAACTTCTTCCTACATTGAAGTTACGGAGGAGGAAGTAACTTTTAAAGCCCATTCCAGCGACGACGAAGAACCTCTCATGATATAAAATCCTCCTCCTCTCCTTAAGCATTGAATACATCTTCCAAAAGTAAGTTAAACTTCATTTTATTTATCTTATTACGTACATGTACATACTGTGTGTGTCTCGCTCTCTCTCTCTAACATACGTAGTACAGTACTGTACGTATTTTCTTTAAACATCAATTATAATACAAAATATAGCACTGAAGCAACTTACGAACAAATTCACCTTACGAACGATCGCTCGGAACGTAACTTGTTCGTAAGTTGGGGAGCGTCTGTACTGTGAAACCAATAATTTGGTCATTACCAGTGACGTGCGGTCAGGACAGGCAAGGTAGGCACTGCCTACCCTAGGCTGAAATGAAAGTTTAAACCGTTTGGCTTTTTCTATTTATTTTAATTATTTCTTTCATTTCAGAAAGCCTACAATATCTATAGGTTCAAAAGTGACAACATTTGTTGATTTGCATACCTCAATTAAAAATGACTCATTACTTCGTCTGGCCTGCAGGCAAAAATGCTGCAAAAATGATCCTCCTGAAGGCACACCGCTACTGTGCTCTTCCCAGCCCTGTCCACGTAGCGATGTGTGTTCACGCATGTGTGGTCATTTTCCCAGTAGAAAAGTCCTTTACGCAAATAGGCAGATCGCTACGGAGCCTTTTTATGTTGCTGTATTATTCCTATGTGAACGTATGTTCGCACTGTACATTTGTGAATTCAAAACACGCAGTGCACAGCAAGGTGGTAAGATGACGCCACTCAGGGTATATATATATATATATATATATATATATATATATATATATATAACTATTTTCACGCCTTTCTTTTGAAGGAAAACGCCATATTTTGAAGGATAGGAAACCAACGCCTTAGCTACCGGATCTTCAGCAAATTAAGGGACAAAGAATTATTCGTACTTTTCACAAAGAATGGCGCAAAAGGAAAGATTGGCCTTGTGGATGTGCTTCGATTAAATGACTGTTTCACTTGACATAGTGTTTGGAATTGCGATTGCTATTGCCAGCTTGATTTTGTGAGGAATTAGGCTCTTTGATGGTAGAATAGTGGGAGATTTTCAACGTAATGACAATACTTTAAATGGGAAATCCTTTTTCACCAAAATAAAACAGTCTAACAAGTCTCGGAGGAGAGTTTCATCTAACTGACTGTAATCAAATTCAAAATGGCCGCAAGGAAGACAATTTGATTGCCTTCTTAAATTAGTTTTCAGTTGGGACAAGGGTTTCAAATGATTAATTAGCCACTAAAAACGTATTGGTTTAACACAATTAACACAAAAGGCAGTTTGGACCATTGATGTGATGATTCTATTGTATACAGTTTCCAGTAGAAGCAGTTAGTTGCTTCCTCACAATTTCAGTAATTTTCAGGAAACATTAGCATTTAAGCAGCATGTGCGTACTTCCATCCAGATCTTCATTTACTGTTAATCCTTTGCATGGTCAGGGGGCTTGCCACATGCAGGTTACATACTGGATACATCTCAGTCAATCACAAGAGTGACACGCAGAAAGACAACAATTCACACCCACGGGCAACTTCACAGTCCAGGCATCAATTAACTTAAACTATTGTACAAGTTTTTCCTAGATGGGAGGAGGATGGAGGACTACACAAACAAACACAGGGACATGTAAATTCTACATAGAGAGCCAAAAATCGTGTGTAGGCTATTATTCATGACTACAGTATCAGAAAAAAAATGAAAACAAATAATTAAAAGACATCAATAGCTAACAAACTAACACAATTTTGTGTTTGCTTCATGCTCATGTGCATTCATGTCAGATAGAAGCTTTTCTAATTAAGCGTTTAGCATTTTATCAACATCGACATGATGTTTACAGGCAGGCTATTTTTAATCTCTCCGCCTTGCTTTGGGTATAGTGGGCAATAAATGATGCCGCAGTGTTCCTTTGCCAAAAAGAGAAGCAATTGTTTCTTTCCAGAGTGCTTTGTGAGGGCCAGGCTCCCAGGTTACTACACCATTTATTCATCCATGAACATTAATAACAAAAATACGTATATGGAACGCAGTAACTACGTCATCCCCTCTGTAGCCTAGAAAGCACTTGATTGATGGAATTAGTGTTCTTCAACCGAATTATTTGCCACTTCATATTATGTAGATTCTGATTTCTGATGAAATTCCATCACATTTAAGCTTCTCAAACTCTACTTTTTCCTCAGGTACGCGGCAAAAGCAAAAGGTTTTGGCGTTGGCCTCAATCTACATGGGGGAGGTGGGTTAATACTTTATTTCCTTTTTCTGTCAAAGAAATATGGATTGGCCCTCCATGGGCTGCAGCTGACGCCTTTCCAGAGAGGGAGGAGGAGAGAACTGCGCTTCAACAACGTGACTAGAGCCCGAGAACAGGGGAGAGGAGGGAGGTTCAATTCGGTTCAATGAGGCCAACACAATACAAGAACGACCCCTACTGGTTAATAGCGGGACTGCCTTCTGCTTCCGCGGCAATTAGGACTCATCTGTAGACTTCAAGTGTAATTTTTGAAGCCCCATATAGGATTAGTTCACGGTCCATAGAGTTAAAGAAACATGTTGGAAGTAAAAATGTGCTTTTAGGATAGAATATAAGAAACAATGACATTGCTGAATTTCTTGGGATGGGACGTGCACAAATCAAAAGTTGTCCCAGAACGGTCTAATTATCTCATTTAGGTGGAAACTGAAGAAATAGGCTATATTCTTCTCTTATTTCCCATCAGTTGTTCATTTAGATTTCTTTGAGATTAAGATGCTTTTATGGAGTTGGACCCTTCGCATGTTATAAATGATAGAGGATGAACTTGCGCAAGCATACGTGAGATGAGTGCTGTGGATTTGACATTTTCACTTTAGCAAAAGGTGCTAATGATTTTAGGAGACAATAGGAGTGCGGGTAGCCTACAAGGGCTGTTACATTGATGCGCCTCAAAGCAGCCTGCGTTCTCCTCACTGCGCAACTGGATGAAATATGAGCTAATTAGAGCGTATACCAGCGCCATGCAGAGAGCTTTTTATTTTTTCATTTGCACCATTGATTGGATTGTTTTCCATTCGGTTGAATTCAAATTAGGCTGATGTGGTATGGTGCGGTGTGAGTGCCGCACTTTGGCTCGGGGACGCCTGTGGGGAACCCGCAGAGCGCATCGGCAACGCGGGGAGAAGGTGTTGGAACCCCACCATGCAACATTGAGAGAAAAATGACAACTACTTACAACATCTCCCTTCCACAGAGCTCCAAAATAGTAGCGTGAGATGACATTGCAATAGTCCCCTCTTTCCTCTGAGAAAGCGTGCAGCCTCGGATGGTGCTCACTCTCCAACACTGCACAGCAGGGGGGGAAACAAACCGCCCGATATCTGGAAAGCGATAATTTCCAGCGTGTCCCCCCAAAAATGGCAAGAATGGAGTGAAATCCCACGCTTTTCTCACTTTGTGACGGTGCTGCTGCAAAGAACATCAATGTTGTAGTAATCCAGTCTTCATTGTGCGTGCGCCTGCGGCTGATTCTCCACTGCAATCTCTGCCGGCCCCGCGCATGGTGGGGGCTCAAGCAGCCTCTATGAGATCACAGCTCTCGGTATCCTGTCATTGCCGTCCCGGGGCTGAGGAGAAGAGGCAGGCTGGACGCGCACGTTCATGGACCAGCAGAGCTCCTGCAGCCTGCAGAGCGTGCATGCATGGGACCCGCGCTTGCTCTCGCTATCTCGCGCTCTCAACCCCCAACCCCCACCCCTCCCGTATTCCCTCCCTTGCTCGCTCACAACCTCGTCGAGCACGTTTGTGTTTATATGATGTGTGCACTGAATGTGCTCTGGTGCGTGGGTCTATTCCTCCATGCGCGCTCACTGCAGATACGCAGGCAGCTGGACTCTTGGTGGGCTCTCTCCTCTCTTCTCCTAAAGCTCCTTCAGGACGAGGAGAGTTGGGGAAATCACACAACCTTCATTCTCTTTTCTGTTGAGCAGCCTTTCTTTTTAGGTGAAGGCAAAAGACGCCGCTTCTTTGGGGAATTTTTATAGAGTGAATTCAGCTGGAAAGTGGAGCACATGCAGCAGAGCTGATAAATGGTGCAACGATGCAATGGTGCATAGAAAAGGGATCAATGCTGATGAAACTCCATCTTGAGCCATGAGTAGCCTATTGAGCATAGAAGGGCTTGGGTGTTGCGTTGGCTTTTCCCCCTCCAAATCCCTGAACATTTATTCCACCCCATATCACTAATTATTGTTGCAGTGTTTGCTCGGCCATGGGAACCAGTGCCAGTGAGCTACACATAACAACTCCATTAGACCACTGTCACTATTTGTCTCAGAGAGCATCCAGCATTTTATTTTCACTGCGCCCTCAGTTTTAAGAGGGTTAATAATGCACAACATTCAACTCAAATCAAATCAAAGTAGCCAACCATTGCAAAATTAATTAAAAGTGGCACATGGTTTCGACAGATGACAGGAGTTCATTACAGAGGATCACAAAACAAATTATAGCTTGGCATTGCAAAAACATTACAGCCTCACCATCCAAACAGAATTGCAGTGCTGTAAAGGTCATATACCGAATCTTAATATAAGTGGGCCACCACACACAGTTACACAAATGGTCTCTTAAAATGGATCCTAAATATTGCAAAAAAGCTGTGTTCTGTGATTTATTTGCAAAATGCACCAAATGCACAAAGCCGATTTACCATTGGATATTTTTTCCTTTTTCTTTTGAGAGAGCTCAGTATTGTTAATTTGGTAATTTTACCGATTCGACATGTCATCATCATTGGTCTCCCTCTCTTTTTCTTTTTTTTTTGTTTGTGCGTGAGTATGTGCGTGAGTATGTTTATGTGCGGGTGTGTGTGTGCATATGTGTGTGCGTGTGAGTGTCTGCTCATTAATTCATCTAACACTTATTAAAAATCACATACCGTTCACCTAAACCGAATACTTCAGAATCCAGCTAGAGTCGTGAAGTTGTCAGGAGACCCGAGGAAGGATCAAAGAAAAGAAAGAAAAGTGAAATCCAGCACCGACCAACACCTACTACCCACCGGGTTACCAACCAGAATATTTCACCAATCCCAGAAACATCTAAATTCCAACAAATTAGGTAGACCTCAAGAGACTAAAAGGAAAGACTGAGGGAAGGAAGAGTGAGATCCACAGATATCAGCCTCCACCGATTCAACGACTAGAGGAAGAAGCAGATTGTGTTTGAATTTCGGTAAATGCTGGTGTGGTGGATCTGGCATGCATGAAAACCTCCACCAAAGAGGGGAGCCGTCGACCCTGGCTAGGACAGAGCAAGCACAACCCCCCAGGGCCCCCTAGGCCACGGCAGTGCCAAAGCACAACCCCAGGGCCCCGCAGGAGCCACCGGCCGGAGAGCAAGCCCAGGAGCCAGGAGCGCCCACCCACCCCAACACGGCCCGCGCCCCAAGCCCAACGCAGCAGAACGGGGTACGGCAGGCCCACCCGGCACCCCACCGACCCACAGCCCCCGCTCCCCCCACACCCGCCACCCACCACATCCCAGCCCTAAGCCGGTCCAAGACGATATTAAGGGCTACAAGGGTAGATTGACATTGTTTATGTGGTAAGTCAGTTGTTGTTAGGTCACCTAGCAAACACAAGTTTGGAGATAAAGGTATCCTACTGTCCAAGATAGCGGAAAGTTTTTCGAAGACTTTAGTTCAGAGATACATAACCGGAGTGCATAACCGTAAAGCATTAAGTGTCTATAGTGTTTTGTAAACACTGGAGACAAATGTCGGAGTCTGAGAGTCCCATTTTCTTCATCATATATTGAGTAATGTATGTTCTATAAATAATTTTATATTGGATAAGTTGTAAATTTGTGTGTTTTGTCATTTTAAATACGTTTTCACAAACTTGAATCCAAAAGTCAAATTCCGGAGCTATAGACAAGTCTGTCTCCCATTTCAAGATGGGTAAAGACATTTTATCAGTATATGAAAGTAACTTATATATTTTTGAAAGTTTTTTTGTTGTTGTCGGAGAAAGCTTGGTAAAATCTTTAGCTAAAACAGGCGGTTGGAGCGTACCCCGGAGTGTTATCATATTTTTAACTTGCAGATAATGTAAAAAAATTCATTTTTTTAATTCGTATTTTTGGAGTAAGTTTGCATATGATATAAACATATCTGAGAAAAGATGGTGGAGATGTGCACCATGCTGGATGGCGGAAATCATTGGGTTGTTAAAACAATTGTGTTGCTTAAATGATGTTGTAATAAAGAATAAATCTAAAAGTCAGAGGTTGTTACAATCCTTCTGTTCTAGTTCCAGCCAACAGTTGGTATCTCTGTTGGGTTGTGCCCATAGAATGAGATATTGTAGCTGGTTAGCTATATAGTAGGGCATAAAATTTGGTGCCTCTAGACCTCCTTTGGATTTACTTTTCTGAAGAGTAGATAGACTAATCTAACTTTGCTTTTTTTTTATTTCACTAGAATTTTGTAACGGCCGAGTCCAGCGACTGGAACCATTTAGACGTAGGTTTGAATGGAATCATTGAGAATAATAATTTATTTGGATAAAACTTTCATTATAATGGTGGCTATTCGTCCTATTAGAGAAATAGGAAGATTATTCCAGCGCTCCAGGTCACTGTGAATGCTATCCAGAAGTGGAGTGAAGTTTAACTGAATTAAATCAGTTAATTTAGGTGAGATTTTTATGCCTACGTATTTTAAATGACCTTTAGGAAAAGAGTAATGTGGGTCCTGGCTTGCAGCGTTCCATGAATTTTCTGTAGTATGTAGTAGTGTTGATTTTGTCCACTTAATAGAATAATCTGATAAATGTGAGAATTTAGTTAAGTTAAATACTAACGAGATAGCAGGTTCTTCTAAATAAAGTAAAATATCACAATTACCATAGGATAATTACGACATTATGTTTTAGCAACTGCCATTTTCTCATCCAACATCGAGCTGGCTAAAGCGACCTCTTATCAAAGAATGCATCCTGGATGATATATGGAGAAGAGTGAAAGCCAGAGGAATGACTGGGACATGAGATTTGAACCATTACCTTCCATTGAGCACTATGAGAAATGTGAGGGCACTCACCAATGATCAAAGTAACGGCTGCTAGAAAACAGCAGTTGTTTGTTTCCATTCAACCATCATCAGCTGCAGCCAGCATGAAATATGTCATCAACACTGTGATCGTGAGAATACATTTACAGCATCTCTGTGCCTTCATACTGGTCAAAAGAGCAACAAGTCCTCCAAGAATATGACCTTATTGGTCGTTTTACCATGCACGAAAATATGAAGATACTTCAGATATGTTGCTCTCTTACCTCCTCAAAACTACTGCGAAACAAGAGAGATAGAAAACTCTGGACATTCAGTGTGCTAATGTTGTAGCAGGAGTCTTTGTTCCTCTCTGACCACAATTAATAAAAAAAACACACATCTTGAGACCACCAAGGTGACCAACATAAAGACTAATTATTTGGTCTAAAGCCACAGCAGAGACGCTGCAACATTGTCTCTATTTCAACAACTGCTTTTATGTTTTAAACATTACTTTTTTTAATACCACTTATTTTCCAGACCAATATCAGTACGCAACTGAACTCTTCAGTGGTCATCAATAGCAATACAATGTACTGGTACCACTGGTACTTTTGATAGATCAACAACAACAAAAACACACACAAAAGCAAACCCTAATGAATCATTAGAAAGACTTACATGCATTGTTCCTGAAACTTTCATCAGTCTTCTATTCTTGTTATTTCTAATTTCTAGTTCCTGATCATTAAGACATAAAGAGGGCAGTCGATATATCGGCCGCTATTGCGAGTACCAATACCTCCATATTTTCCACCTGTGATTGTTTATATATATATATATATATATATATATATATATATATATATATATATATATATATATATATATATATATATATATATATATATATATATAGCTAAAAGTAAAATTAAATTGAGTAATAATAAATAGCAATGGCTAATGCCTCTTTACTGGACTGGACTATTTTCAGAACTTTCTCATACACATTGATAAACATCATAAAGATGAGGTGTGTGGTTCACTGACACGAGACAAAAAAAAGAGAAAGCGATACGGTGAAACAATTTGAGTGGATTTTCGTCGCACATCTTCAATTGTGACACTGTGTATGCTCCATAAAAGTTGTCCAATTGAGCAGCTGCTCCAATAAGCTCAGCAAGTTTCCATTGATTTGTTTGAATTGCTTTTGTCTGCATGCACCCCGATCACCCACAATATTATGATCAATTATGCAATCTGATGAAATGCAATACTTGACCCAAAGGACACATTGCAAAGCTTCTGTGTCCATCACATTGAGGTTGCCTCAACGACAGCTCACACACTGCAGGAATGTCCACTGCTGGACATTGACAAGCAGCGTGTGTGTATGCCACTGCCTTTGTTTGCATTTAACAATGCTCGGGGTGTCTGTCTGTGACACTCGTAAATGTGCATGTGCAACATAAGGTAGCAGTGGGAGTGCGGGTGTTTTTCCAGGTCACCAAACAGCTGTCTAGTAGACGAAATGGCCATAAGGGCTTTGCAATAACTGAGTACACGCGCACTCCCGCGCAGAGTTCCAGGCACTTTTCTCCAAAGAAGTCATGTGATGACTCAATTACTATTTATCACTCGCGTTCATACACAAATGATAACCAACATAAATAAATAAATCAATAAATAAAATTGAAAAAAAAACTACGTCTGTTCATAACCTGTGGTCCTCAACCACCGGGCACTGGGCCACACAGTTGAAAGAATAAAAAACATACTATATTTCAGGTTAATTGATTTGCCAAGGCTTCAAAATGTTTTATTTTAAAAAGTGACCGGATTCTCTCGGTTTACGATGCTAATGATCTCAGTCGCGTAGCCCTGATGCTAATCGACAAGTTAGCAAAATGAGTCAAAAACTGACCTATTTGGAAAGTTTCTTTGCGACGGAGAAAAGGCCCAGTGATGAGACAACACAGGAGCTTATGACGAAGAAGAAAAAGAAAGGTGCATGGTGAAGGTATTATTTGATTACCATATTAAATGTAATCTTTGCGTGTTCGAAATAATTGCAGATGAGATCTGATGAAGAAGCTTCTTTTGCAAAAGATTTATTTTAGGAGCTCCTAAAAGACACGCTTACATTCAAAGGTGATGTTAAGCAATACACATACACAGTCGCTTTATAGATGAAAAAAGCATACTCCTCCTCTGAGGCTGGACAAAGGGTTAGTAATTATAATAGACAGACAAGTGATTTACTGACATGTTTACTCCAGTTCCGTCCAAAGCCGGAAATATATGATTAGACAGGTACTACCATGCGACCTAGACTCCCTCAGACCCACAGTGTTATCTTCCATGAGAACATGACTCCCATGTGCATTCCTATCTCACCAGCTGGAAGGGAGTGAAAAGTGTTATTCATTACAATAGTTATATGTCCAATATATTTCACACATACATTATCACAGTTATATGGCATCTATATACTATAAGTAAATTCAGAAACAGTAAAAATATGCATAGAAAATGTTAAATGTCTTCAATGGTTTACAGCTACAGGTGATTCCCACGCATGATTGGTTCTGCGGCGAGCGGCTCATAATTTAGTGTTATGGTTGAGTTACTCATGGAATTTAGATTTGTTCAGTGGTGACTTGTTATATTGGTGGTGCCAACATATTGTAACGAACTAAGTGTGTTGTGTGTTCTGGGGTTGCCATTTCTGTTTAGCACTCCGTCCCACTGTTAGTACCCACTGAGCAAGCCGAGGCAGAAACGTATTTTTTACGTAATGGGCATGCGTAAAAAAGACGTCACATTTAGTTGCAGATTGCAATTTTAGATTAGTGACATATATAGAACGTCTGTGCAAAGTTGAAATTGATTCCAAAACAGGTCGTGTGAACGTCATTTTATGGACCAAATTGTAGGCCTATATTCATCATTTTAAATGACTGAAATAATAGTTCGAAATGATTGCATGAAAATGCTCAATAAAGAAATACAAATATAGCTTACTTATCCAGTTTGTTACAATAGGTTGATTGTTTTAAAGTTGCTTTGAAACGTGTCCATTGGATGGTTCGGTGCAGATGAATGGCACCGTGCCCTCCACTTCTTTGCCCTCCTTCTCTCACATTGCTTTAGCATACATCTGAAAAGGAGAACATATGAAGTGGTGAATAACTACTTGGCCAAAGTATCTTGAAACATGTAAACAGTAGCAACGAGCGGTGGCGTCGGTGCGTGGCTAGCTGTAACTCCTAGAACCTAGGATAACGGCCAGCAGAAACGTGTACCATTTTTCAGCTGCATGGCTAAAAAAATAACAACAACAAACGTAGCTCAGCTGGTCTTCCTACCATTGATAATGCTAGTGACAGATCACAATACAGCATTGAAACGAAAAGTAAAAATGAGGCTATAAGAAAATAAAAGAGGCATCTTAATGCAATGTACCTTGAGCATGTCAGTAAGGTGGGGCTTTAGGACCCAGATGCGGGAAGGCAGAGCAAGGAGGCCGAAGTGTAGTCCAAGAAAAAAAGGTTTTAATTTCTAATCAAAAAGGCTATCTTCAAAGTACAAAATAAATTGAACTAACAAAACATGAATCTAAACATGGCTAAACCACTTAGGCAAATCTAACAGCATGACATGGTTCCTGACAAGGCAAAAAAGGACAGCGTGACGTGGAGACAGACTTACAACAACAGCAACAGCAAAAATGAACCGACACAGACAGGGGGGAGACAACCGACTAAATACACCAACACTAATGACATGACAAGACACACCTGGCTGAGGGCACTGATTGGATGACACATGAGGGTAATGGGGAAAGGTGGACACAATCAGGGTTGACACAGACACCACATGAGGAAGGGCAAGTGACCAGAAACGAGAGGAGTCAGACTTTTCACAATAAAACAGGAAATGACAAGACAAGGGGAAAACACAAGGAAAACATGACAGGGAATAAACAAGACTGAAAATACACATGACAGAGCAGATCAGCAGGACTACTTCCTGAATGCACATATGGGAGAGTCTAGAGTAGAGAGGTGGAGCCTATATACACACCAAATGCAGGATGGAATGAATTTCCACACATGTACCATATACAATAAAATACACATTTTTATATATTTTTTATTAACTAAAAAAATAAAATGAAAACATACAAATAATGCAGCTGTTTTGTGGAAAACACTACTTCACTTTTATATTTTTATGCAGGATCGTGAGTGATCGGCGGTAACAATGAATACACAGAGACTGATATATTGTGCTAGAATAATTGTGCCTTTTATTCCCCGCAAACAGCAATCAACACCTGTACTGTCCTAGAATAATTGTACCTTTTAGTCCCCGCAAACAGCAATCAACACCTGTACTGTGGTAGACTAATTGCACCTTTTATTCCCCGCAAACAGCAATAAACACACCTCACTTTGCTAGAATAATGGTGCCTTTTATTCCCCGCAAACAGCAATCAACACACTTCAACGCTAAGCAGCATAATATGATCATCATCAGCGCTTACCTTGACACTAGACCGGAGAGCCGACGGTCCGAGTAGAACGAGCTGCAAAACGGCTGCGCAATCGTACGTATTCCACAGCTGACACTGCCCGGACCATATGCCGCTCCGTCTTTTATTCGTTTACAAAAAGTTGTGAGCGTGAAAAACCGGGCTGGCCAAGCCCTCTCCCAGGCACCCTCGAAAACATGTTTGCGAAGCAGGGAGGACTGTGGTATAAACAAGGCATTCACTCCCAGGCTGATTCCCCCTTTTTTTACAAATTGTTGGGCACCTACAACAGTTCAGGACAACAACATATCCTTATATAAGAGGTTACATGAGGACATATCAAACCATGCTTATTTTCCCTTCAGCAGTGTATGTGATATTTTTTTTTCTTCTTACAAATATGGTAAGTATGGGGCGTCATGTCAATGTCCATATTAAGGCCATGGTTAGACGTTATATGTCAACCTATTTTGGCGGTCATATGGACGTAGAAATGCGATCCACGGCCAGCTGACACGATACGGACAGGATCTGGAGGTCCATTGGACGTCGGATGTTTAGTGGGTAAACACAACACGGGTCTCGCGGGATGGGAGGGACCTTACGTGTGTTTATGGCTTTTTTTCTGCAAGCCTCGTGAGTTGTACTCTGTTTTCCGGCGTTGGCTACGGCCAACAGCAGCATTTGTTACGAGAAATGAAAAGGTGACATCCCAACCAACATTTGCTAGTGGCGTTCTTGCAAGATGTTACAATATCATGCTGCTAATATAATATAGGGCGCTGCTAATATAGTTACATAAAAATGTGGCTTTACATTTTTTGTTATATCTACAAAATACCCCAGTTTTTGCGTTGCTCGTATCATTAGCAGTAGCATTACCATAGTGACCTTACCATATTAGAGAGTTGTTGTTACCCTTGTTATGGTGTTTGTGCTGCTAGTACAGGTACATAAAAATTTGTGCTGCCAAAGTTAAAGCGTTAACTGATTAATCACAAAAAAAATAGCGCATTAATAATAAATTAGCGCAGATTAATCGAAATAATAATTTTGAACAAAGATTATCCTTAAGCGTGACAGTGGATGGCTACGTTTAAGGTAGCACAGGTTGTGTTTGAGCAATAAGCAGAATTACATGCATTAAAGTAAAGCATTTAATAAATGTTTGCATATCACATTTTTTTTCCATTTTAAATTATGCAAGTAATTAACTGATTAGAAAAAATATTGGGGTAATTTTTTGTCCATTTTAAATTATGCAAGTAATTAACTGATTAGAAAAAAAGGAGGATGAGCATGTGCAGTGGATCAAAAAATGTTGAAGACGTCCTCATAACATTAAATGTCAAAAGAATTAATACATAACCTGGTTCTCTTCAAATTTAACGGGAAAAAATTTTTTAAAAAAAAGGCTTTTTTGTCAAGCTATTAAATGTGATGAATCAAAATTATAAGATGTGATTAATCGGATTAAAAAATGTACTCGTTTGGCTCTAATAAAAATACATAGTGGATTTGCGTTTGTTGTTGTAGCCTTTTAATAACCAGCCGCTGCACAGGCGAGCATCCCCCCTAACCCACTTGGTTGCTGGTCCACAAAAGTTGTGGACTTGTTGAACCGGTCCGTGGTGGAAAAAAGGTTGGGGACCACTGTTTATGACAATGAAAGCACACATTCACATGAGCCTAATAAACCACAACGAACATTTCCAGCTTGCCTCATATCTGGAATTGAAGTTTCAGCACCGGGCAGCGACTCCTCCTCCCTACCTGAGGACGAAGCGCAGATAAATGCTTGTCATCCCAGACAGCATCCCCAAGCAATATAGCATCACTCATTGGGGGCTACTACATAAGGCAGACTTGGTACTTACAATCCAAGCAGTGCCACCACAAAAACAAAAAACATATAAAGTAGCGATTTTGGACTGTGTGCCTCCTTAGTCCTAACTTAACCCCTCCTGTTAGGTTGGTTTCTCAGGAACAGCAATAATATTCCCGCATCAATTTGACCCAGGATCTTAACGCATTCCAATAAATATTATTTACTTCTTTCATTGCAAATATTTCAAATGAACCGTTTTTAACAAATTTCCCTACAATATTTGTAATTCTTTAACTTTGAAATAGGTCAGTTTGACCAGGGCAATGTTTAATGTTTCAAAAGCACCCTGATAATGAATTACAGCTGATGATCACCAGTTTTTAATGTAAATATGTCAAAATGAACCATTTTAATTATCTGTTGATAAAAAGTTTAATTTCAAACAACTAATTTTAAAATGGGTCAATTTGACCCGGGCTAATATTAAACAGAATATATTTTGGAAAATGTGCTTTTTAATAACTATTAATATAGTTGTGCCTTGACTTATGAGTTCAATTTGTTCTGTGATCATACCCATAACTCAAAACACTTATCTCAAATCATCTTTCTCCTTTGAAATTTATGAAAATGCTGTCATGTCTAAAAAGTAAAGTTGAATGTTGAAAGTTGTTTCCTTCCAGTTTTATTTTTGTAAATGTTTTCCTCCTCCTTTCAGACGACTTGCCCTTCCTGTGTTTCCTAATTACCTTGCCCGCCCTGATTGTTTCCACCTGTTCCACATTAATGTGTTTTATACATAGGCCCCGTCCACACAAAAGCCAGTTTCAATGTATCCTCACAAGTTTCTTACTGTTTATATTGTCTCAAGGTCCTGGATGGATTATATGGTTGGAGAAGTTTTATGTGACAAAACAAGACGCAGTATTTGAATCACAAGATGTCCTTGACCCTGACGTGAGTTGAACACGCACCCTTCTGATCTGAAGTCAGATGCGCTACCATTGCGCCACAAGGTCTTGTTGATACATGGCTACCCACAGAAATGCAACAGGACCGAATCCTTAATCACAGGTGCTAGACAAAATGTTCTCTATCTTAATTCCACACGTTTGAGGGAACAATTTAGGAAGTTATCTTTTGTCTCAAGGTCCTGGATGGATTATATGGTTGGATAAGTTTTATATGACAAAATAAGACCCAGTCTTTGAATCACAAGATGTACTTGACCCTGACGTGAGTTGAACACGCAGCCTTCTGATCTGGAGTCAGACGCGCTACCATTACGCCACAAGGTCTTGATGCAGGGCTACCTACAGAAATGCAACAGGACATAATTCTTTATCACAGTTGGTAGACAAAACGTTCTCAATCTTAATAATACCAGAAGTTTGAGGGAATACTTTAGGGAGGTATCTTTTGTCTCCAGGTACGAGATGGATTGTATGGTTGGAGAAGTTTGATGTGAAAACATAATACCGGTCTTTGAGACGCCATTGACCCTGACGTGAGTTGAACACGCAACCTTCTGATCTGGAGTCAGACGCGCTACCATTGCGCCACAAGGTCTTGGTACATTGCAACCCACAGAAATGCAACAGGACAATACCCTTAAACACAGGTGCTAGACAAAATGTTCTCAATCTTAATAATACCACAAGTTTGAGGGAATACTTTGGGTAGCTATCTTTTGTCTCCAGGTCCTGAATGGATTGTATGGTTGGAGAAGTTTGATGTGAAAAAATAAGAGCCAGTCTTTGAGGTACTAGACGACATTGACCCTGACGTGAGTTGAACACGCACCCTTCTGATCTGGAGTCAGACGCGCTACCATTGCGCCACAAGGTCTTGGTACATTGCAATCCACAGAAATGCAACAAGAGAGATATCCTTAATCACAGGTGCTAGACAAAATTCTTTCTATCTTAATACCACAAGTTTAAGGGAACTATTTGGGGAGATATCTTTTGTCTCCAGGTCCTGGATGGATTATATGGTTGGAGAAGTTTTATGTGACAAAATAAGACCGGTCGTTGAGTCACAAGATGTCATTGACCCTGACGTGAGTTGAACACGCAGCCTTCTGAGCTGGAGTCAGACGCGCTACCATTGCGCCACAAGGTCTTGATACAGGGATATCTACAGAAATGCAACAGGACATAATTCTTTATCACAGTTGGTAGACAAAATGTTTTCAATCTTAATAATACCACAAGTTTGAGGGAATACTTTGGGGAGGTATCTTTTGTCTCCAGGTACGAGATGGATTGTATGGATCGAGAAGTTTGATGTGAAAAAATGAGAGCCAGTCTTTGAGGCACTAGATGACATTGACCCTGACGTGAGTTGAACACGCATCCTTCTGATCTGGAGTCAGACGCGCTACCATTGCGCCACAAGGTCTTGATACAGGGCTACCTACAGAAATGCAACAGGACATAATTCTTTATCACAGTTGGTAGACAAAATGTTCTCAATCTTAATAATACCACAAGTTTGAGGGAATACTTTGGGGAGGTATCTTTTGTCTCCAGGTACGAGATGGATTGTATGGATCGAGAAGTTTGATGTGAAAAAATGAGAGCCAGTCTTTGAGGCACTAGATGACATTGACCCTGACGTGAGTTGAACACGCATCCTTCTGATCTGGAGTCAGACGCGCTACCATTGCGCCACAAGGTCTTGATACAGGGCTACCTACAGAAATGCAACAGGACATAATTCTTTATCACAGTTAGTAGACAAAATGTTCTCAATCTTAATAATACCACAAGTTTGAGGGAATACTTTGGGGAGGTATCTTTTCTCTCCAGGTCCTGGATGGATTGTATGGTTGGAGAAGTTTGATGTAAAAAAATAAGAGTCAGTCTTTGAGGCACTAGATGACATTGACCCTGACGTGAGTTGAACACGCACCCTTATGATCTGGAGTCAGACACACTACCATTGCGCCACAAGGTCTTGGTACATTGCAATCCACAGAAATGCAACAAGAGAGATATCCTTAATCACAGGTGCTAGACAAAATTCTTTCTATCTTAATACCACAAGTTTAAGGGAACTATTTGGGGAGATATCTTTTGTCTCCAGGTCCTGGATGGATTATATGGTTGGAGAAGTTTTATGTGACAAAATAAGACCAGTCGTTGAGTCACAAGATGTCATTGACCCTGACGTGAGTTGAACACGCAGCCTTCTGATCTGGAGTCAGACGCGCTACCATTGCGCCACAAGGTCTTGATACAAGGCTATTTACAGAAATGCAACAGGACATAATTCTTTATCACAGTTGGTAGACAAAATGTTCTCAATCTTAATAATACCACAAGTTTGAGGGAATACTTTGGGGAGGTATCTTTTGTCTCCAGGTACGAGATGGATTGTATGGATCGAGAAGTTTGATGTGAAAAAATGAGAGCAAGTCTTTGAGGCACTAGATGACATTGACCCTGACATGAGTTGAACATGCACCCTTCTGATCTGGAGTCAGACGCGCTACCATTGCGCCACAAGGTCTTGGTACATTACAATCCACAGAAATGCAACAAGAGATATATCCTTAATCACAGGTGCTAGACAAAATTATTTCTATCTTAATAATACAACAAGTTTGAGGGAATACTTTGGAGAGGTATCTTTTGTCTCCAGGTCCTGAATGGATTGTATGGTTGGAGAAGTTTGATGTGAAAAAATAAGAGCCAGTCTTTGAGGTACTAGACAACATTGACCCTGACGTGAGTTGAACACGCACCCTTCTGTTCTGGAGTCAGACGCGCTACCATTGCGCCACAAGGTCTTGATACAGGGCTACCTACAGAAATGCAACAGGACATAATTCTTTATCACAGTTGGTAGACAAAATGTTCTCAATCTTAATAATACCACAAGTTTGAGGGAATACTTTGGGGAGGTATCTTTTCTCTCCAGGTCCTGGATGGATTGTATGGTTGGAGAAGTTTGATGTAAAAAAAATAAGAGCCAGTCTTTGAGGCACTAGATGACATTGACCCTGACGTGAGTTGAACACGCACCCTTATGATCTGGAGTCAGAAACGCTACCATTGCGCCACAAGGTCTTGGTACATTGCAACCCACAGAAATGCAACAGGACAATACCCTTAAACACAGGTGCTAGACAAAATGTTCTCAATCTTAATAATACAACAAGTTTGAGGGAATACTTTGGAGAGGTATCTTTTGTCTCCAGGTCCTGAATGGATTGTATGGTTGGAGAAGTTTGATGTGAAAAAATAAGAGCCAGTCTTTGAGGTACTAGACGACATTGACCCTGACGTGAGTTGAACACGCAGCCTTCTGATCTGGAGTCAGACACGCTACCATTGCGCCACAAGGTCTTTATACAGGGTTATCTACAGAAATGCAACAGGACATAATTCTTTATCACAGTTGGTAGACAAAATGTTCTCAATCTTAATAATACCACAAGTTTGAGGGAATACTTTGGGGAGGTATCTTTTGTCTCCAGGTACGAGATGGATTGTATGGATCGAGAAGTTTGATGTGAAAAAATCAGAGCCAGTCTTTGAGGCACTAGATGACATTGACCCTGACGTGAGTTGAACACGCACCCTTCTGATCTGGAGTCAGACGCGCTACCATTGCGCCACAAGGTCTTGGTACATTGCAATCCACAGAAATGCAACAAGATATCCTTAATCACAGGTGCTAGACAAAATTATTTCTATGTTAATACCACAAGTTTAAGGGAACTATTTGGGGAGGTATCTTTTGTCTCCAGGTCCTCGATGGATTATATGGTTGGAGAAGATTTATGTGACAAAGTAAGACCAGTCCTTGAGTCACAAGATGTCATTGACCCTGACGTGAGATGAACACGCACCCTTCTGATGTGGAGTCAGACGCGCTACCATTGCGCCACAAGGTCTTGATACATGGCAACCCACAGAAATGCAACAGGCCAGAATTCTTAATCACAGGTGCTAGACAAAATTTTCTCAATCTCAATAATACCACAAGTTTGAGGGAACAATTTTGTGAAGTTATCTTTTTTCTCAAGGTCCTGGATGGATTATATGGTTGGATAAGTTTTATATGACGAAATAAGACCCAGTCTTTGAATCACAAGAGGTCCTTGACCCTGACGTGAGTTGAACACGCAGCCTTCTGATCTGGAGTCAGACGTCTTGGTACATTGCAACCCACAGAAATGCAACAGGACAGAATTCTTAATGATAGGTGCCAGACAAAATTCTCTCTATCTTAATACCACACGTTTAAAGGAACTATTTGGGGAGGTATCTATTTAGGCCATTCGTTCACATGACGGCGCAGTTTCGGAGCTTGAAACCGATCACTTTTGAAACCGGGCTACAGAGTGGAAAGATTTCAATATGCGCCCCGTACGCGTTCGTCTGAATGTAATGGTCGCAGCTCGATGACATATGCGCCAATTCTCGCGTGACTGCGCGTGAACCGTCAGTCTGTCAACAACAATGGCGGATAGCCATGTCGTAGTCGTTTTGCGCAGCCTTCTTAGCTTGCTTATGCTTTTGCAGCAAAATATTTTGCTTCTTTATTCCCACGTTTAAGAAGCGGTGTGGTATTTGAATCACCCGCCATTGTCACTTCTCCTGTGTTCATCTTTTTCATGTTGTTTTGATACATGCAAAGCCATGTTTGTTCTGTAGATTGCAATAAAGTTAGTTTTTTTTTTCCATTTTCTTCGCTGATTCCTTTTCTATGCTTTCCGTTAACTCCCTGTGGCTGCGTTACAGCGCCCCTCCAGACTTGGCATATACATTGCTGCCATTAAACGTCCTCAGCGTCTTCTTTTGGACACACGCAAGTCTTGAAATGCTTCTGTGTGTACAAGATTTGTTTGAGGAATGAAGCTGGCTTTGCTTCCGTCTGGATGGAGCCATAGTCTGTGTCTCCCTTTGTCCTGTGGTAGGTGGTTGGTCTTGTCCATTGTGCCAAAGTTCTAAGCCTTTCCCAAGCCACGGTCCAAGTAAAATCTTAGTCGTTGTTTAAGTTTTTGTTTTGATACTTGTGTGCATTTTTGATCACAGTTAGAGGACAATGAGTGTTTTTGTTGTACTTTGTCCATTGTCCATTCTCCTCTGATGAGTGACTTTTTGTTGAATCATTAAACACAGGATATGATGGTAAAGTATCCATTGTGCCAATAGATGGTATTTGCACGAGGTACACTTTGAAAGTATTATTATTTTTTGGACACATCATCAGTAGTGTTCCTTTGAATCAGTGGGTCAACACTAGACACGCTCATCAAAGGTGGCCAGACAGCGTGATCACGCCTGAGCTTGTGTCTTATGCCCAAACAAAAGAGTTACCCAATTTTGAAAGGTGGTGGGTTTTAGCGAGCGGGCAGTACCACCACTCTTTTGAGCCCAGTCAGGATCTTTCCGCTTTGCCCATATTCACCTGCTGCTTCTCTCTGCTGCTTCAGAGACTGATCGTATTGTCTGCCGCAGAGCCTGTCCATGAATCCCAAGGCGCTTCAACAGGCTCATGGTGGAAAAAGCCACAAACCCTCTGCATCCTACTTCAGCCGGGTAGACTTTTGCATTCCACCCTTTCTGCTGAGCGTCTTCTGCCAGGCCTGTGTAGCGCAGTTTCTTGCGCTAATAGGCCTCCTGCGTTGCGTTCTCCCGTGGGACAGTGACCATGATGAACACAGTCTTCAGTGAAGATGACCAGAGTACCATGTCTGGCCTTAAGGTGGTAGCTACAATTTCGGGTGGGAAGATTAGCTGTTGGCCAATATCGACAAATAGCTTCCAATCTCTGGCTAGATGTCATGCTTCTAGTTTGGCAGAGGGATGGTTGGGCTTTTTCTGACCTTCTCAGAAGAATGTTGGTGCTACGATGGAATTAGTCTTTCTCAGGGGCAGGGAGTTGATGGTATTTCTCTTGCTCTCAATGGCTGCTGCCAGACTCTTGAGGACCTGGTTGTGCCTCCAGGTATAGCGGCCTTGTGTGAGGCTGGTCTTACAACCGGTCAGGATGTGTTGCAGAGTTGCTGGAGTTGAGCAGAGGGCGCAGGTTGGGTCCTCTCCATACCACTGGTGGAGGTTTTTTGGAGATGGGAGCACATCGTAAGTTGCTCTAATGATGAAGCTGATGTAGCTTGCTTCCATTTCCCAGAGCTCTCTCCAGCTGAGTTTTCTTCCTTCCAGGCCCTCCCACCTCATCCGTTGTCCTTGTTTGGCAAGCGAGACAGCATTGGTGCTTCTTTCCACCTCCTCTTGACGGCGCACCTCTTCCACCACCATTTTTTTCCTCTCTGATGTTGAGGCCTTACGCCAAGTTGGTTTACTTAAAAGCAAGGCCAAGGCCTCCTCTTCCCTGGTGGACAAGCCCCACAATGTTGTTGTGCCTCAGGGCTGATGTAGCTTGCAGCACCGCATTAGATGGTGACCATTTTGTACTCAGTGCATTAAACATTTTGAGAACATCTACTTTTCTGAGTTTGAATCATGTGTTTGGGTTCACACCTATTTCCGCCGTGACCAATGCCACCAAAGCACCAAGAGAAAAGTGTTTTAATGAGATAAAATAGCACTCTAGCAATTTACTTTACTGTATTTAATATAACATAAATTAATAACAGAATTAAATATCATGTAAAGTATTAACTAGTTAAACAACATAAATACCGATTGGTATGCATGCTTGGCCACCAAGGCACAGTGAAATATAGACAAAGAAGAGTTTCACAACTAAGTGAATCAGTAAGCTAAGAATTGTTAGTTGTTTTTCACTGACTGTAAAAATCATATATTGCATGCTCGTGAGTATTGTTATATTTTCTGACTAATATATACATGTTCAGCATGTAGCTTTAAGGTGTAATAGTTTCAGTCTAGAAAATGGATGGATGGATGGTGGCTTTCTGCAATTATTAATTCAAATTGCATTGCTAGTGGAAAATCAGAATTCATATTGGATGCATGCACACACATAATTTTGTGGTTTGTGGCGAGCATATGAGATGATGGTGTTCAGAGCATCATACAGGTGGCAAAAATGTGCGGTTGAAGTGCAAGTGCAGGCTGGAAGTACGGTAGGTGAAAGGCTTGTGTGAGGAGATAAGCATGCAGACGCAGACACTATGGAGATGGGTATGAGCCAATCTTTTTAAGTCACACTTCAAAGAAAGTTTAAGCCCAAAAGACTTTAATGGACACTGCTGAAGTCGGCCTCATCAGTTTAGCTCTGACTAGTGTCAGATATGGGGAGCAGAGCTGCATCTCAAATCAGCACTTTGCCTTTTAGCAAGAACTCAGAAAGTGTTTGTTTAAAAAAAATATATATATATTTTACTTGACTCAGTCTGATCCAGTCAAGTCAATAAAATTACTATTAGCTGTTAAAAATAAAAGCCAAACAACTAATCTAAAAGAGGGGGTGGTGCAGACTTTGTGCCTTCACAAGCAAAATAACGATCATTGAAGACACATGTTGGTTGACATGCCTCAATAAATGTCATGATATTCAACTCTATATACTACATACACTCAATATGTTAATTTGCATGAAGCAAACTGACTATAACCTTCCTCCTTCGCCTGCCATGCAATAAAAAAGAAGAAAAAAAAGAGAGAAACTATAATAAATCATAAATATATGCTAATTGTATATATATATATATATTTTTTTTTTTTATTATTATTGTATTATGTAAAAAAAATAATAATAATACAACCCCATACTTGAAGGCAGACATGTTACCCTGAAAACTGCCCAATGCTGAAATATAAATACTGGATTGTGATTTCTATACCTGTTGTTTTCACCAGGTTCCTTACTTGATGAAATATTGCCACCTAGCGTTCTAAAACTTACCTGCAGTGGAATAATGACCCAATTTCACAAATGCTGTGATACTACTACTACTACTACTACTACTGACAATAATAATAATAATAATAATAATAAGAAGAATAAATGGCATGTGAATTGCATTTGAAACATTTGAAGAAAAACAATATATCTTTGTTCCTGTAGTTTGTTTGTTTATTTTATTTTTTTTTTTCCTGTGCTTTCTGCCACATTTGAACATTTCACTGTGCTTTTTTCTTTAAAGCTACAGCTGCATCATGTTGTGAAGTGTTTCTATTTACTTTATGTATTAATTTGAAATGCTATGTCATTAACCATCAATTTAACTAATGATTTGTTTTCTAATAATTTAACAGTACTCTCTGATTGACTCTTAGTGTGTTGTAATTGTGTGAGCTGATGCCATATTTAACAGCTGCATTTCACATAATTATCAGTGGAAATTAGAGTGGATGTACTTTCTACAATTCATGTTCATTTGTTCTGCATATACACAAGCCAAAGTAAATCTTGATGAAAAGACAAAGCAGACAACGTGTTTCATTTATGATTTTTTTTTTAATATTTGTTTTCTTGAACTGACAGAGAAACATCGTCCTGGACAATGAGGCCGTCACACAATAATCGTCAAAGATAAAACATGGAGCGTGCCTCCCCTTTGCCTTCCTCTCTCGCTCTCTCTGGGGTGGAAAGAACTTTATTGCAGACTTTCTCAAGACACCAACTCCCCTTGTTATAAGGCCTGGGGGTTTACGGGTGCCTGGGCCAGCCACTCAAGGGGTTCGATGGGGAGAAGAGACAACAAGACTTCTGGTTTGTCCCATTCGGATTTGCAAAATGTCAGCGTATCTGAAACATTGTTGTATTGAAGATGTTCAGATTCACATTGAGGCTGAGTCATTGTCAAGAACAATGTACCGTAACCATAACGTATCTATAGGCTGTCACAAAGCATAAGGGCTTAGGCTATTCCTACATCAAATATATATTGTATCAAGTCACCAGTTTGCAAAGTTCTAATATGTTGAGAGTATTAGGAGGAAAAGCTAAAGTGAAAAATATGTTCACCTTAACAATTAAAAAATGTTGGTTCTGAACAACAGGACCAACAGATTTCCATGTCTTGCTATAAAACTGTATAATGACGACGAGGGGTCCTCATACAGCAACCACCCAGTATTGCATTGGACAACAAACAACGGGGTCTTTTTATTTTATTTTAATTAGTACTATATCAGATACCAATTAATTAGAGCCCAGTGCTTAGGTAGTCAGTCTACAAATGGAACCAGTTGCAGTTGAAAATGCAAATACTGTATTAAAAGCTCTAAAACATCCAGATAAGTCTTTTCCAAAAGTTTTTTTTTCTTTCTAAATTAGAACATGCAATAGTCCTAAAATGCTTCCTCAAAAACAGGAGTTAAATACTGAGATCCAAAGATCTGTAAATTGTAAAAAAAATAAAATAAAATAAAATAAAAAATAAAGATGCAGTCGCTCGACCAAACTAAGAAGTTGCTTATGGCAAAACGTAGATTAGACTGGACTGCATTAGGTCCAACAAAAGACAAAGACCTCGGATGACCCACAATCGGTGCAAGAAGACATGAAAACAAAAGAAAATTCGGCAGAAAGTGTTTGAGCAACTAGTCGGAATCCATCATTTAGCAACAACATCTTCTTGTTATCATATTCCAATAGTCCAAGAGCCATTTTTCTTGACACGTCACATAAACACAACAGAAGTTATTTCAGGAACAAATAATCCAAGACTAACAAATATATCTTCTTTCTTTCCTTCCTTCTTTAAACCTACATCATCTTTTGAGTTCAGAACACAATAGAACAGCAATGGAAACAAACGGAAGGTACATGAAGATCTCATAATCATTTATCACACTTAAATTTCCAAAAGATGCGCCCAATTGATTTTCAATTTTTAAGGCATTGTTTGAAATTGTTCTTAATTTCTAAGCAAATAACACATGGGTCCAAATGACAAAATCTAGACATACTTTATGATGGTGATATTGAAAATCATTGCTAACACAATTATCATTACTTCTATTTATAAATCTAACAATTAATTGTCTGCTAAAGACTTGTTTTCTTACTCAAATGAACTTTATAAATATTCTTCTTGCTTATGTGACTCTGGACAAAATGAAATATATATACAGTATATACATATTGTGCTTTGCCATGTTCTGTATGGCTTCGGATTGTGTTTGTCATACGACGTCCTCCACACTTTTTGACTGCCAGTTTAGTTTGTGGCCATTACATCCAAATGTTGGTGCAATGTGTTCTCACAAGTAGAAGATTGAACAAAAAGGTCGACAAAAATGACGATTAAGATGTTGAAATTTTGCAGCAACATGAGCATCATTGTGGCTGTGTGAGTCCTGCTCTCACATACTCCACAAACACTGAAAATGCTGTATTTTGCCACAAAAAAAGTTCATTATTTCAAAGCCAATTTCAGTTGAATCAATAAATACATTTTCAAGTAAACAAACAAAATGCGACTACTACTAATTCAAGTTGCATTCTCATCAAATATTTCTTGCTAATGTTGTGTTGTGCAGATCTAGAAATGTTTCTCAGTCGCTCTCTCTGCTTCCAATAAAACAATTAGTAGTTAAGCCTGAGCGTTTAGAGAAAAAAAATCAGAAGGTTATGCTGCCGCCAGGCAGAGCCACTCTCTGCATGCAAAAGGCTAGAAAGTATCATCAACTGCCAATGCTCATATAAAAAAAAAATGATGTTATAATTCTGACGCTAAGTATGAACATAACAGTGTGGTTGATCAATGTAGTGCAGATTACCATATTTTCCATATATATGTATGTATAGCATTATTATTGCACTCTGGCTACACATCTAGTAAGTAAGTTTGGTTGTCTTTAGATGTACAGAAACACTCGATGGGGTCACAGCTGATTCAGCAGGAAGGCTCAGTGATGCAACAGACAAGTTCACACTTAAAACTTGCTCAACAGCTTGACTAATTGGGACAACAAAGGTGAATGCCATTGGATTCCCTTTGAGTTTATTTGATTATTTTATTTTTTTCTGACTGTAATACATCCCCATGAGGAAATAATGTACAATATTTAATTTGGTTTTGTAAAAAGTAGAGTGTAAATTCTCAGCAAGCATGTAATGGGTGTGTTTTGGGTTTTCTTTGGTTTGTTTTTATTTTGCGGTTCTTGCGACACCACCACAGAAATGTAGTACCAATGATGGCAGAGGGAACATGTGATGCTGAACATAGAACCGGAAGCCATTGCAACCTGCAATGAGTATTCAATTGAATTATTTTTAAGTTTACATTTGCATGGCAGTTAGGGTTGTTGCAATGTAGCTTCAAACTGCCATTGACGATTTTGTTATGATGATCACTGAGCCCACTCCTGAAGACTGCAATCAAGACACCAAATTTGAGACAAAACTACAGAAACACATCACACACTTACATATGGTTCTCTTATTTTTAAAAATAGAAAAATAAAATCCAATCCCCTCTGTCATCTTGTTGAGGAGAATTTGCCTCCTTCATTCTTGTCCCTCTCTAGCTTTTGAAAGGAAACATACATTCACAAGAGGATAACCGAGGAAATATACTTAAAAGTCAAACGTGTGTGCAAAAACACTTTAGATCTCTATAAAAATATGTGCATATGGATAGAGCTATTTTAATCTGACCAAATAAAGTACTTTCTTTATTTACACTGCACAGATACACAGATAAACGTACACTACAGCTCGGTCCTGCTCCCCCTCTCGGTCAAGAAAGAAGTGAAAGAAAAACATGGCGACACAACAACGATAAATGTAGGAAAACATACAAACACTCATTCGGACGACGTACGAACACATACACACCTGCTCGGATCAATGTGATCAAGGAGCAGAGGAGGGGCAAGCAGAACTTCTGTAGAAAACCTGAAGTTGCATATCCCACAATCCCGCCCCACGCTTGCACTTCATTAACCACTTCCTGTAAAGGTCAGAGGTTGTCAGCCAGACGCTGCTTCCTGATTGGCTCGCGTGGGTTGTAGACAGTGCATCAAAAAAACATCAAAACTTTGGCTACAGAGTTAGGTGGCTTTAGTCCTCAACTGTTGGGTGCCGCCCAAGTGGAGCTGGATCGATCCATCGTCTGGGATTCTGTGATGGCTCGGTGCCGGTGTTCGTCCGTCCGTCTTCTGAATCCATAAAAACGGAATCCATCTGTCAAAAAACGCTCGCCAAGAATCCTGAGGTCAGCATGTTCTCCAGCTCGGGAGATTTCGGACCAGTGAATTCACTTTGTCTCCCTGATGTTCATTGGGCGGTTCTCCGGTTCTTTGCGGTGAATCCTGCACCGGTTCCCAGTTTGTTGTCAAAAGGCGACGTGCACGGTGCAGGATCGGCGTCCGACAAGCATCTGGACTGCGGTTGGTCGAATGTGAATTGCGGTAGGGGGATGCATTCCCTCGTGAGGGCGGTGTGCCGGGCAGCGGGCGAGACGGGGCGCGTCTGAGCGAAAGGCCTCGGGATGAGCGGGGCGTGAGGCTGGATGAAAATATTGGGGCTGATTGGGATGGGCGGGTGCGTCAGGAAGGGTGTGAGCGTGTGCGTGGGCGAGTGTGTTTGTAGCGGTACGTGAACGGGCGTGAGCGGCCGATGTATCGGCGAGTGCGCCTCGGTATCTTGTTTGTTTGTGTGTGCGGTCAAGTCGTAAGATGGCGTCCTTCGTCTTAGCATCATGCTGCAGTCGGCCAGTTTCGGGGGCGAGGGCGGGTGCTCCCTCTCCAAAGGGGGGTAGATGGAGATGCACGGTGGGCTCGTCTTCTTCTTCCGGTGTCCACCTCCGACTGACTGCACCCTCATTGGGAAATTGCTCTTCCCTGTGTGGAGCTCCGCTTTAAAGTCTTGGTCGTCACTGGCAATGCCGTCTTGTGGCAGGCACACCTCAATGGAGTGGCGCCGATGGTCGTCAAGGTAACCGGCAGACAATAAGGACGGCTTGTGCGGGAACACCTGGGGATCGACGCTGAAGCCCCTCCTAAAGTCCCGGTCCTTCAATTCCGCCCCAAGGAGGCTCCTGGAGGACGGCTGCGGTATTAAAGCGGTAGGGGGTGACGAGGTGGAGTCTGTGTATGGAGAGAGGGAGTGGCTTCGACCTGCTTTCGCTCGGCTCTCCTGTCCGCCTCCCAGTTCGGCAATCTGCCTGTGGCGGGCCAAGCTGGTGATGTGACACACCTCCTCGTCAGCCGGGTCAAAGAGGGAGGCGGCAGAGGGCGGCCTGGGCCGGTGGAGGCTGGCGCTGCGCAATGGGAAGCGCGGAGAGCGAGGCGGAGGGAGGAGAAGCGAGGGGGAGGGCGGTGGAGGAGCGAGGGAGGCCGGGGACGACATTAAAGGAGGGAGAGGGGATGGAGAGAGGGAAGGGAGGGGAAATGGAGAGGGGGAGCAGGGTGGGAGGGAAATAGCTGAGGGGGAGGAGGGAGGGGGAGGAGGCAGAGGAGAGGGGGCGGGGTTAAGAGGAGAACGTGATGCAGGTGAGGGCAGAGGACGATGGATGGGGTTCGGCCTCTCTTGCTGCTCACAAGTTTGGACTTCTACAGAATCCACTTTAATTGCCACCTGCAAAATCAGATTGGTTCATTTAATGTCAATGCTAACAACAAGACAGTTTACAGTTTCCTCAAAACTGGCATGATGCCATAAATGGATAATTTGACGTGATGATTTTCTCAACAGCAAATTCAACTATTTGGGGAAATGTTTTTAACTAATCATACACTCACAAAACTATTTTAAGCCAAATTTAAGATTTGTGTAATATTTTTACATGACATATATATCATTTTAACACAAACCTACCAAATAAACCTTATATAATACATTATTTTTATCATTATTATTATTATTATTATTATTATTATTATTATTACTATGTATTTAGCATTAATAAAGTATAATTAGTCTAAATTAATAGTAATGAGAGCATTAATTTATTTCGGATGACTCCTGGACGCCTCCCTGGAGAGGAGTTCTGGGCATGTCCTACCGGCAGGAGGCCCCGGGGACGACCCAGGAAACACTGTTTCTCGGCTGGTCTGGGACCGCCTTGGGTTCCCAACGGAGAATGTGGTTGAAGTGGCTGGGTAGAGGGAAGTCTGGACTTCCCTGCTAAAGCTACTCCACCCGCAACCCGACCCCCGGATAAACGGTAGATGATGGATGAATGGATGAGAGTATTTATTTAAAATACATGAAGTATATTGCTTGAATTGCCTAATAATCAGGTTACCTCTACACGATAAATATACTACAATGTGGAAAATGCTTTCCATTAACTGTCCATTTTTATTTATTCATTTATTTAATTATTTTTACATTTTTATGTTTTTGGGATGAAACTGAATGCAGACGTCCCAAAAATGTAAAAAACAAAACAAAAAAGTAATTATACTTTATTAATACTAAATACATAAACCTAAGGATTATGCATTTCAAATAAATAGGCTAATGACTAATGAATATGAATCATATATGGTTTATTTGGTAGGTTTGTGTTAAAATTATCCCCCCAAAAAGTAAAAGGGAATTTGTCATGTAAAAAAAACACATAAATCTTAAATTAGGCTTGAAATATTTCTGTGGGTGATAGTGAATGCTTGTCTCACCTGTCTGTGCAGGGCTCGAGGAGAGGGGTGGGGCGTGGGTGGGGCGATGCGGGGCAGGTTGACGGAAGGTAGCGGACGCGGGTGAACGGGGGAAGCATCGGGAACTTGCAGCAGAGCGCGACTCTCACACGGCTGCGAATGGACCGACGTCAGCGAGCCTGAAGGTGCACATGAAGCAGGTTTGGAATACAGTACTCCAAGTCAGAAAAAGGGTCCATCTGAAAAAACACTTGAACCTGTCCACTGTCTTAAATCATCATTGCTAATTGCTTTCAAGAAGATATGTTTAGTTACTATGAAACTTTGGCTATGTCCATTTTAGTTGAGTAGTCAGCCTTTCCACAGCTGAGCAGATGAGCCTATGCACTCTAAAAAGAGAATTGTTCATCCAATTTAAGATTACAAATTTAATTGTTGACAAACTTTAAAAAATCATTCAATTGGTAACACACTGTTGAATTAAATTAATCCAAAGTGATCCTATTAACTTTCATTAATTTTGAGTTTATTAAACTTTAGTCACTTGAATTAAGATAATCCAAAATTCATTAAATTTAACATATTCACTTTGGATTACCTTTGGATTAAATTAATCAATTAATTCAAGTGACTGTATTATGTTTAATAAACTCATAATTATTATTATATACTATTAACTTTATTAACTATTAGTAACTCATAATTATTATTATGATATACTATTAACTTTAATTAATTATGAGTTTATTAAACTTAATATAGTCACTTGAGTTAAATTAATCCAAAATTCATTAAACTTGACACATTCACTTTGGATTACTTTTGGATTAATTTAACTCAAGTGACTATATTAAGTTTAATAAACTCATAATTAATTAAAGTTAATAAGTTCACTTTGGATTGATTGAATTCAACGGTGTGTTACCAATTAAATTAATCCAAAAGTAATCCAAAATTAATATATTAAATTTAATGAATTTTGCATTAATTTAATTCAATCGTGTGTTATTAATTGAAGCATTTTTTTTAATTGGTCAATAATTCAATTTGTAATCTTAAATTGGTTAAACAGTTCTCTTTTTAGAGTGTGTGACAAATGGAATGGCTCAGCAGCAAGCACCTTTAGACAGAGCTGGACCTTCCCTCAGCCTGGCTACAACATACCATTAGAGTCCAACTGTAGATGATTACAGGTGCGATGGCGAGACCTTAGGGAACATGTTTTTTTTGTTTTTTTTTTGCTGTACTAGAATAATGTGTAGTAACTTGCACATCCTTCCTTAACAGTAGGGGGCAGTGGTCCTCTAATTGTGCGTATGCACAGGGAGTATAATAACCAATGTTAAGTTATTCAGCAGATTTATATTTTTGTTATATTTTTATGCAGACGTGTTATTTATTTTTTATTTTTAAGACAATTGATACTTTTTCAGAGTCATGGCAGAGTGTTCGGGGTGTGACATATTTTCTTCTTCCTTGGGGGGCATAACATTTTTGAAGCACTATATTAGGCGAGTTAGCATAAAAGTAAATTATTATCCTGTCACAATGACAACGCAAACGTGCTGAAGATTTTATTTTTTTATTTTATTTTATTTTATTTAGCGTCTGTATGGCTTCTCAGTCATCCAGTTCCTGTCAAATGGACTCAAAAATTACCTAGGGAATAATGTTATTAAGTTAATAATTTAAGATAATAATTTAATCAACATGATTTATTTTATCTAACTGTTGTGTATTTTTCTAAGGTTATTAGAGAAACATTGATTCTGAACTGCTCCAAATGAAGTATAGCTGCATTCTATTATATTTTGTTTTGCTACATTTTGTATTGCTGGTTTCTATAATTGTGATGCTGTAGGGGAGTATTAAAAGGTAGAATATATCGCCACTGAACAGCCAGGTACCAAATGCACCACCTTTCGTTGGTTTGCCATTATTTTCTCATGTCACAGAACAACTCTTCTACCTGATTGTTGGTCGTGAGCACTGACGTCCACCTCCTCCAGAGGGTAAGGAGCGCTTGCAGGTCTCACAGGTCGGAACATGTAGCTGTCGTTGGGCAGAGAGTGTATCCTGGATAAGGACATCTTCTCAGATACTTGCTCTGCATCCTCACTACACTTCACCTCTTCCTCCTTCAGGGGGAGACAGAGACCAGTCACTAAAAACAATACTGGTCAACTGCAACTATAACCGATTAGAAACACTTTCCCACCGTTTTAGTCCAAAGCCGCTTCATATGACCATACCTGTCAATTGTTTGCTAACAGAGAGTAATAAATAAATGAGAGGTGGCTGCTACCTGTCCAGGTGATTGTGGACATGGCCCAACAAAGGTCCCTGCTCCTGAGCTGTTGCTGGAAGTGGTGCTCAATCTGCGTTGCTGCTCCATCGCCATTTCCTTGGCAATTTCTGCATCCATTTCTGCATCCTCTTTCGCTTCCTATAAACATAAACATGCCTTGATTGTACTTGGAAAGTATGAGTGTGTCAAAAGGCGTGTTCAGAAGCGTACCTTGTTGCTCTCTTCGAGATGCTTCATCAGCACAGCCACCACCACGTTAACCAGCACAAACTGGGCCATAAGCACGAAGGTGACAAAGTATATGGGAGAGACCAACGGCAGGTAGGAGAGACAGTGACGCTCCTCAGGATGACATTCTCGTAATGTGTCCTGAGGGAAGTAAAGTTCCACAAGGGAGACAAGGAAAAAAAAGATCATCTTTGGTTTCAACCTATTTAGCACCATATGAGCTTTGAAATAATTTCAGCTTGTTGGACAGATGGTGTTTATTTTTATTTATTCCAAAGCCAGACAAAAATGACATTGCAGGCAGGTAGGTGCTCAATAAATTGATGACTAGTTTGGCTTACTTTATGCAAGAGCCTTCCCAATTTTTCTACTCTTACAGGACTGTGTGTAAAGCATTGTATGGCATTAGTATTTACTGTATATTATCTTGATGATTGCGCTTATTTTTAAATGTAAAATATTGCTTAACATTTCATACAATTTCATATGTTGCTTTATATTTGTTGCCTTATATGGATCTACTTCATTTTCTTTCATTAGATGCAAAATATTGGACAAAAGAATACACTGTAGTAACACTGCAGTTTTGCTTTATGTTTATTCCTTGCAATCCATATATTTGTTCACTACTGAGAAGAAGTGGCTCATCTTTTAAAACACTCTATGTTCCTGTCTGTGTTTTGTTCACCCCAGCAGCTGTACTTTACATTACACAGAAGAGGTAGTAGCATTACGTCACCATTACTGTGAAGTGTAATAATGACATGTGAAACATTTTCATACACACAGACAGGTACATTTGGTACAAAATTAATTTGTGTTTATTATTATTATTATTATTTTTATGTATTTGTCATGTTATGTGATGTTCGGGGCACAATTGCCAGTTGTGAAAGAGTGTCAGTATTGGACCCTGAAGGCTCCTTCCTAATCTGCCAGTGTTTGGATTTTATTGCATTTGAGTACCATCTTGAAGTCTTAGTCAGTTCGCCAGATTGTCCTTGTCTTTAATGACATTGTCTCCTTAATACAATTCACATCGTCTGGGATAACATCATGAGTTACATTTTTGGGTGAAGTAAAAGTCAAGATGTGAAAGTGCTTAGAGGGCTCAGTTCTTTATTATTCCATAATTGGTTTTGGAGGTCATTTCTATCATGAGAATGTGCAAATGTGTGTGCTCATACTTTCATAATGCCATTCCAGTTGTCTCCAGTGGACACTCGAAACAGTGTGAGGAAGGCCATCCCGAAATTTTCAAAGGTGGCATGGCGACTCAGACCCTCGCAGGGATTGTTGTCATTACACTCTAATAAACACACAAGCACAATTTCATTCATTAAATTAACACAAACATGGACACAGTTAGAGTACAGTGGAAAAGTCAAATGCCCCAAAAGTGTAGTAAAACCAAAAGCACTCAGAAGTAAAAAAATAAATAAAAAAAATAAACATGACCAATGCAACACATGAAGCATTGTATTACTGTATGTATGTATTACTTTCAGAAACATAGGAGTACAAAATGCCACAAGGTGACAGCATTGCTTTACAAAAATAATTTTCTCAATTGCGGGTTTGTGGGGTGTTTCCAGAAGATGAGTCATTTTTCATTTATGCTGTATTTGCATTTGACAGTTAGGAATGTAAAAAAAACTCCTCATTAATTCAGCCTATCCTCATTAGGGTCATGGCAGGTGTGCTGGATGACTTTGGGTTAGAGGCAGGGTACACCCCGATGTGGTTGCCAGCCCATTGCAGGGTACATATAGACAAACAAGCATTCACACTCGTGGACAATTTAGAGTCTACAGCAAACTTAATTAACGTGCATGTTTTGGGATCATGAGAAGAAACTGGGGCGCCTGAAGATAGCCCGCACAGTCTACACAGAATGGTTGAAGCCCCAATTCTAACCGACGACCTCAGAATTGTGAGGTGGATGAACTTTAAATATTTTAATGGTCAAGCCTCATTTGGCTGAACAGAGCCTTTAAGCCTGACTTTGCTACTTTACTTGACTGTTCATACTAAACCTGACTAGAAGGCAAATGTTACAATTTCACTCCCACTTAATATTTTTACTTGCTTCCAGCCAAAAATATGTATACTGCATAATACATAATGCATACATAAATAAATAACGTATATATAATAAATATGGTGACAAAAACAGACATGTTATTTTTTGCGACATGAAAATCAATCTCCAATTCAGTGTTTTTGTCTGAGAAAAAAACAAAAACGTGTTCGGTGGAAATGGTCTATTGCGGAAACAATTTGTGAATAAAAGTGATGATGCAAATTAGATTTTGTTCCACCGCGGAGCAGCTCCCTCATATTATGGTGGCACAGAAGCAGATGGGAGTAGAGTGATGTGTCTTGACGTACCGAGCTTGCCAAATAGCTCCACGCCCAGGGCGGCGTAGATGAAAAAAAGCAGCATGAAGAGGAGACCAAGATTTCCCACCTGGAGGTAAAAGAGATGTTAGTTCCCTTTCCAACACAGTGAATGTGCCAGTGCAAGCTGGGATTGACTTTTGGGGAGAATGAAAGATTTTAGTCGACCTTTCTTAATGCATTTGCCATTTTTTCTCTTGATCTCAGTTATAATAAGACACCAGACCAGAATATGATTAAAATTAATTCAAAGGAACCTGGCCTATTTTATGAATATGTTAATATCATGCCCATTTATTATTTTTAGATACATATTTTTATTCCCCTGCAAACCCCAAAACCATCATCATCATCATCATCATCATCATCATCATCATCATCAACATCATCATCATCATCATCAAGTAAATTGATATTTCACTATTGTAATATTTTGATGTTCTTTCTAGTTTTAGCCTTTTTTTCTGCACTCAGTAACCTCATCTTCACATGACATTTAGAAAATAGCTAAGCAATCGAGTCAATAACCGCATGTGCATCATACACTTTGAGCTGTTGCCTGAGCCAGACATGAAGTCCTCCCGGACGGCCATAAATAGAACTAAAAAAAAAAAAAAAGAATCTCCTTGCCCCCTCTACCTGTGGCAGCGCTTGCATGACAGTGTCCAGCAGAGATCTCATGCCTGTGGCCATCTTCAGGAGTTTAAGTACTGCGGAAAAGACAGTGGAGATGCCTTCAACAGTGCACTTTACACGATGGGGTCACTGCCGTCTTTTGGCCAATTTGCCTTCTCAGTGGCTGTCAAACTGTGAGCACTGCATCATCCTTGACTTATCATGAGGCCATTTATAGTTGTAAAAATTGCTTGTATAAAAACACAATGATGATTATTATGTTTCCAAACCTTGATGGAGCCAAGGCATTTATTTTATAAACATAAACATTTTCTAAAGCTCACAGCCACAAATCAACAAAAATGTCACAAAAAGTACCGTATACGCCGTATACTGCAATAGTATTGATCTTGTCTCAATTCACTCATTTACTTACTCAGTGTGAAATCTGGGCCCGTTTAATTGTACACAAAACAATTTCTCTGTTCTACTGTATGAATAGCAACAAATGGATACAAAAGTGAGTTGCACCTTTTCTGCCATATAATGGAAAATCATTCAATTGTTCTGCCTGTCACTATATGTTGCCGTCATTGACAGAGGATACATTGTTTGTAGTAAATAAATATTTTTTTGACCAATTAAGTGTCATTGGATAAATTACCAGTGGTTGGGTATCAATACTATCGTCTGGAAGTACGACTGTAGGTTTGGAAACATTAAGCAATAAGTTAAACAAGAATTCCATGTGAGCATAAGAATTGGAAGTCCCCCAGCTCATCTTTACGGACTTTTCTTTGAGCACTACGGAACAGAAAAAGGCCTTTTCAAAAAGTATTTCCACAAGTTTGGTCCCTACCCCCAGGTGTATTCCAGAAAAAAAGCACTGGTTTATGGCATACTATATAACGGCATATGCAGACTAAATCACAACACAGTATATAGAAGATTAATTCTGGCTCCATTATTTCCTCTGGGAAAAACGGTGTCAAAATCTGAACACAGTGTCGTGTGCTGGTGTGTGTGTGCATGCTTGTGTGTCTACCTCGTGCTATCCTCAGCACTCTCATAATTCGGATGATGGTAGGATTTATAGGAAGAGCCGCACTCATTTTTAGCTCCTCCAGGATGATGCCAACGATGGACAAAGCCACAATAGCTATATCCAGCTGGTTCCACCTAAGCAAACAAATAACAGGGCTGTTAAAGAGCTGAGTATACACACAGACAGTCAAGCTTCATCATATACAGTATTCTCAGCACTGTTGAATGGGAAATTAATTGACGCTTAAATGCTTGTTACCTGTCTTTGAAAAATCGGTGTATCCCAAATGCCACAAGTTTAAGCAGGGCCTCGATGACGAAGATGAAGGTGAAGACGTAGTTACAGTACTTCAAAACCTCCTCCAAATACTGGACACACACAGGCAAACCATCATCTCAACTCAGTGCATCCCTATAATGTTGCTACATGTTGTCAATGCAAATGTTCACTTGTGAAGGCAATGGGACAGAAAACTATGAATTTAAATTGGATATTTGAAGACATTCACATATTGGCTGTCTTGTTTGTGTGCCAGACCTTACCTGCGGTTGATTGTAGTGCTCGATGCTCATGGTGAACACATTGATGCATATGATGAAGGTGATGAAGAGGTCCAGGTAGTGGCTGGTGCACAGTGTATGGATGGTCAAACGCGGGGTGCAATAATCAGCATAGTAGGGCCTCTGTTTGGCTTCTGGAGCACAGAGAAAGACACAAAAAGTGACACGCACACACACGAAAACAAGAGTGTGAGAGAGTTTGAATTATAAACATGATAAGCCCTGTGGTGTGCACTGAAACCTGGAGGACAAAGGTCAGCAACCATCACACTCATGTGGTTCTGAAGTTCTACTCTTTTGCAGCACAGTAGGAGTTTCATTTAAGATCCATTTTACACTAATGGGACCCATAGGTCTAATTTTTTAAAACTCAGACATCTTCCAAAGCCAAAAAGAGATAAAAATAAAGGGGTAAGGACACCCCAGTGACGAGCCATTGTATCCCTCCCCCCCCCCATCGGGTGCCAGTTATTTTCACCCCCACCCTAAAGACAGTCAGTGCACACCACAGCTTTTGTAAAATCCACATATAAAGCAGGACATGAGACATCTGCATGAAGCAGCAAGTCAACATACAGCTGGCTACAGGATTATTTTGACCAAAATTGTGAGGGATTAATTAACATACTATAGATTATCCTCAGATGTAATTTTAGGTGATTAAACATACTATTATGTGTAAGTGAGGGAGTCTGACTCATTGCCTCTTTATGACTAAAAGTCATTTCAGTGCATCGTCTCTGAGTCCAAATCTGCAGAAAGTTGTGATCGAAAACAACTACAACCACAATAATAAATTGTTCAGTTAATAACTGTCTAGGAGTTCCAATTAAAATTGAGCATTATTGTCTTTAATAAGGCACATTTTTGAAAAACTCTTGTATATTACAATTTATAATCTCATAATTTGTTGATTACAAACAAATCACATATGCCTTAGTTTAGCAAAAGCTACTCTGTTTTGATTGCACATTCACATGTCCATATGAATAATATGGGATGTATGACTCATGCCTTTTGTAGTAAAACAAATGTATGACTGAAAGGACTCTCTGTCTATTCAACAACACACAATTTCCTTTAAAATAGTCATTCATATTTACTCTACACTATTTTATTGATTTGTGGAGCCTAAAATCTTCAATTCAAATTGCTTCACGAGTAAACGTGACAACGTTTTGGATTAAGATTGTGTGAAGTTGAACATCCAGCAGCCACATGAGCTTTTAACAATCATTGGAATTGCTGACATTCAGTTGTTTAAAGCATGTTTCTTCTTGTTCAGGTGTCAACCACGTGACAGTAACACTAAGTTGGGACCTTGTGTTAAACATACGTAAAAACTAGAGCTGTCAAACGATTACATTTTTTTATCAGATTAATCACATCTTGGAATTTTGATTAATCAGAATTAATCGCTTAATAAAAAAGTCTTTTTTTTAATCAAATTTTTTGTCGCGCCAAATTTGAAGAGCACTGTTTGTTTATGTGTTAATTCTTTTGACATTTAATGTTATGAGGACGTCTTCAACATTTTTTGATCCACTGCACGCGCTCATCCTCCTCTTTTTCTAATCAGTTAATTACTTGCATAATTAAAAATGGGAAAAAAATGACATTTTTGACATGAACAAATATTCTAAATGTTATACGCAAACATTTATTAAATGCTTTACTTTAATACATGTATTTATGTTTATTGCTCAAACACAACCTGTGCTACCCTAAACGTAGCCATCCACTGTCACGCTAGAGGATAATCTACGGTCAAAATTAATAGTGTGATTACTCTGCGTTAATTCATGATTAATGCGATGATTTTTTTGTGATTAATTAATCGGTTAATGCTTTAAATTTGACAGCACTAGTAAAAACAAAATACAATGACTTGCAAACCATGTTCAACCTATATTTAAATGATTACACTACAAAGACAAGATATTTAATGTTCAAACTGATAAACTTAATTGGTTTTAGCAAATAATCATTAACTTAGAATTTTATGGCTGTGACACGTTTAAAAAAAGCTGGGACAGCGTCATGTTTACCACTAACTGCTAGATCACCTTTTCTTTAAACAACAATCAATAAACGTTTGGGAACTGAGGACACAAATCGTTGAAGCTTTATAGTTGGAATTATTTCGCATTCTTGCTCAATGTACAGCTTCAGCTGTTCAACAGTAAAAACAGTGACAGGTAAAAACGGGGGACCCGTTGTTTCATAATGGACCACACATGTTCAACGGGAGACAGGTCTGGATTGCAGACAGGTCAGTCTTACTATGAATCCATGCTCTTGTAACACGTGCCAAATGTGGTTTGGCATTGTCTTGCTGAAATAAGTAGGGGCTTCCCTGAAAAAGCCGTTGCTTGGAGCATATGTTTCTCCAAAACTGGTATGTACCTTTCAGCATTAGTGGTACATTCACAGAAATGTAAAGCTACCCATGACATTAGCACTAACACAGCCCCATACAATCACAGATGCAACTTTTGAACTTTGTGTCCATAACTGTCTGGATGATTCTTATCCTCTTTGCCTACACTTTCCACAATTTGAAATGTGGACTCGTCAGACCGGGCGGCATTGTAGATGATTGGTTGGCATGTCCGCCTCCCAGTGCAGAGGACGTGGGATCGAGTCCAGGATTTGGCCTTCCTGGGTGGAGTTTGCATGTTCTCACCGTGCTTGCGTGGGTTTTCTCCGGGTACTCCGGTTCCCTCCCACATTCCAAAGACATGCATGGCAGGTTAATTGGACACTCCAAATTGTCCATAGGTGTGATTGTGAGTCTCGGTGTGCCCTGCGATTGGCTGCCCGAAGCCAGCTGGGATAGGCTCCAGCACCCACCCCCCCGCAACCCTTGTGAGGACAAGCGGTTAAGAAAATGAATGGATGGACTCGTCAGACCACAGAACACTTTTCCACTTTCATCAATCCAACTTAGATCAGCTCGGGCCTAGAGACTTGAAGAACCCGGCGGCGTTTATTTGATGACATTATGGACCGTAGATGATGAAATCCCTAAATTCCTTACAAATGTACGTTTAGGAATATTGTCCTTAAGCTGTTCAACTATTTTCTGGCGCACTTGTTCACAAAGAGGTGAACCTCGCCCCCATCTTTTCTTGTAAATGGCATAGCAATTCAAGGAAGTTCCTTTGATACACAATCATGGCACCCACCTGTTCCCAATTAGCCTGTCGCCCGTGTGGGATGTTCCAAACAGGTGTTTGATGAGCATTCCTCAACTTCCTCAGTCTTTTTTACCACCTGTTGCTGTTTTTTTTATTTTATGTTTTGCCGCCATAAAATCCAGTTTATTATTATTTGCTAAAAAAAAAAACAATCAAGTTTATCAGTTTGAACATTTAATATATTGTTTTTGTAGTGTATTCAATTAAGCACAGGTTGAACATGATTTGCAAATCATCGTATTCTGTTTCTATTTATGTTTAACACAATGGCCCAACTTCATTGTAATTAGATGTGTACAAAAATTTGATTGCTTTGGCGGTTTGGACAGTTTTAGACAAGTGAGAAAAACATTAGATGAACGTGTGTTGATGTGTTTCTGAATTTTTTGCCAGCAAGAAGCATCTTCTTATTTTTGCACAATCATAAATGGTCTCCTTAACTCAACATACAGTCTAGCGAATAGCAGTAACAGCATCTGCTATGTTTCTGAGTCTGCCAGTCAAAGCATGTTAGCAGGAAATGTCCTACCAATATGACGAGAAGCCTCTGGCTTGCACAAAGTAGGACGGGCGAACATTCGCTTTTGACCCAACAGAATTTCCTGCAAAACTCTAATGAGCAAAGTAGGGGCCCACGTCGTTATCGCATGCAGGAGAAGCATTTTTTTTTCTTCTGTTTTCTTGTTTTGCAAGAAAGAAAAAACATTAGAATAGAATGAAACTCAGAGCTTGTTATTTGCTGTTCAACATTTCTATGACACAAGGTCTACTGTCTTGTCTTGTTTTTATAGGTTAAAAAAAGGTTGAGCATTCACATGTTATTATCATGGATGACTGAAATGCAAGATTATATTTCCTATGATTTTTTTTCATGCAGTGATAAGGGAAGGTTGGGCAGCAGTCATGCAACTACATGCGACAGAGTGGTGTAGCCCACACCTTGTCAGTAATCACTGCTAGTGTGAGCTGGCCAGTCTGTGAAACTCTCCCTAATTTAATCAATGAACGTCTGAAATTTCCCTTCATTCCGTTTTTCTTTTTTTTTTTCAGGCTCTGAAAGCAGGCAGTGCTCAGAAAAATAGACTACCGACCAGCCCCTCCATTCTCCTTACTCCTGCGCTTTTTCTCTATGATTTTGAGCCTCTTCTCCTCCCGTAAGCGGGCCTCCTCCTCTTCCTGGTCCTGCCGACACTTGTGGAAATTCTCCACCACAACGCCAACGAACATGTTGAGGACAAAAAAGCTGACGATGAGCAGGAAGGAGATGAAGTAGAGCAGCATCCACGGGTTGTGGTTCCTCACGGGCTGGAAAGAGGAAAGAATGTTTGTTATCTCACACCTTTGAGTCTGTCAGTCCAATGCGTTTGTTTGATTCCAAGCATGATCAAGTGTTGCTACATTGGTCATGGTAAAAAAATAAAAAAAATAAATAAATGACAAAAGATTATTTTGGGACTTTTCACCACAGGTCAGACTTCTAAAACCTGCAAACCAATTGAAGCATCAAACTAGCTACTTTTTTTTTGTTTTGAACTTACATTGCTATTGAACCGCAAAAAATAAAAAAAAATTAAAACAGTTGGTGACAGTAAAAGTGTTGTAATAGATTCCAGTCATTAGGATGCATCATGAATCAAGATCACTTTACCTGTTGGTCCACTCCCACTGCATCCAGGCCATCGTACATAATATTGACCCAGCCGTCTTTACATGACAGGACAAACAAAGACATCAGAGCCTGGAGTGGAAAAACAGAAATGCAAGGTCAACACACACAAGCCCTGTGTTCGTCCTTCATAGCATTCTGTGTTAATATTTATTTGTTCAACATTAAAGGTTTGTCTCTCTCAAACCACTTGCAGTATTTTTTTATATAGCTGGGCATTAAGCATCTTATTTCATTCCTGCATGTCTTGTTTTTTCCCCATACCTGAATCAGGTTATCAAAGTTGTACTTCCTTCGTATCCAGCTGTAGTTGGCTTGCAGACAGTCTGACTTGTTGGTTATGTTTTTGGTGTTAACACCTTCACAGTGGAAGAATTTCCCTTTGAATAGCTAGACAAAAGAAAGAACGACAATGACATTTGTTATATGTTATTTCTCCATCCGACTATTAATTTACAGAACATAAGGATGTCCCATATTTTCACAAAGACACATTTGCATGTCATGGTTCTGTTGCTAATCATACTAAAAGTGTGTATAAAGAACTACCTGCACTCCCAAGATGCCAAACACAATAAAGAAAGCGCAGCAAATCAGGACAATGTTGCCGATGGGCCGAAGAGAAGTGATGAGGGTCTCCACAACTAATTTTAATCCTGGTGCCCGACTGATTACTCTGGAATACACAAACAAAACAACAACCTTATGTAGGTTGCAGCCTGCATGAGCTATTGAAATACACTGCAAGAAAATAATTATGGACCAATCTTCACAAGACTTTTATCCTGCATTTCAGAAAATGAAACAAAATGTGGGTGGAACTTGAAAAAGCTACTTCACATAATACAAAATAGAATTTTATAGAATTTTTTAACCTAATTCTGGTTACTTAATTCTGTCTGTTAGCGAGAGCCACTACATCGTGATAACTTACATTGATGTTTCTGCATCTGGCAATTTATTATTATATTATATTATTAGTATGGGATTTTTTTTTAATGGGCTTTAGGTGAACTGATGAATACACACACGCTCGCACGCACGCACACACACACACACACACACACACACACACGCACATACACATACTCACCCACATACAAAAAAAAGGGTATATATATATATATATATATATATATATATATATATATATATATATATATATATATATATATATATATGTGTGTATATGTGTATATATATATATGTATATGTATTTAAAAAAAAAAAAAAACATTTATTAAATTTTTTTTAATTGATTTGTTGGATATTTAAAAAAAAAAAAAAAAAAAAAAAGGAGAGCAATGATGATGTCAAATCGAATGAACAATACTGAGCTCTCCTGTAAAAAAAAAAAAAAAGATTACTTTTTTTTATAGTAAGAACAAGATTTCAAACATTATGCCCAACAGCTCTAATGTCTGCATGCTTGGGTTCCTTTTAAGGACATATTGGATATTATAAATGTCCAAACTGACTATGTACCTGAGTGGGCGCAATGTGCGTAGTAATCGTAGAACTCGGAGGATGCCCAGTATCCGGTTCCCACCAGAATATGCTAGAGAGACCAGAATGTCCACCAGAGACACAAACACCAACACACCGTCCAGAACATTCCAACTGGACTGAAGGTAACTCTGCTTGCCAAAGCAGAACCCGAGCGCTACCACCTGACATGGAAGCACACAACATGGTATAAACTCAACTATAACTCAATGCATTTAAACTTAATCTTCAATAGTGAGGCCAAACGAACAGTGATGATTACCTTGATGGCCATCTCTGCAAAGAAGATCACAGTGAAAACATAGTTGGACACTCTGAGAAATATTCGCTCCTAAATGTGAAGAAAGAAATGAAGATTGGGATAGAATTGTTAAACGATAAACACAAATACCAGATTTTCATTATTTTATGTTGGGAGAGAGACAATCTTCTCCCTGAGCCATGTCGCGCCTACTGTGTGTTAGTATATCGCTCGTGTCAGCTGGAATCTTCGTACCTCCAAAACCAAAAACAATGGTCTCATTTTGGATGTTAGCAAGCAGTAGGAGTGGCATGGCTCAGGTGGTAGAGTGGCCTTCTCCCAAGCTGAAGCTCATGAGTTTGTTCCCCAAATCTTGTGTAACTTTTGTTTTTAAATAAGCTAGTAAAATGTACTAAAAATAATTCCTTCTAAACTTAAAATTTCGGAGTGAAAAAAACGTTACTAGTTCTTTGTCATGGGATAGGCCAATTCTCTCGTACACAAAATTTACGCAGAATATTTTACTCTCTTCCAAGTGTAAATTGTACTCTGTTTAAAGTGGGACTAAAGAGTATTTTTTGGAGTAAAATGTGCTCTACAAAATGTACCGTGTAGTCCTTCAATACATCTTACAGGTAGCATTCATACAAAATTTTGTGTGGTTCTTGTTGTTATTGAAATTTTTTTGTGGTGTTTAAAAGATGTGGAGATACAGCACATGTTTTTCATTGTACAGCGACAATGCATATTTATGGAAGAGTAAACTATTTTACGATTAACATGAAACAGATTCTATCAGTGTGTCTTACCGTGCTGTGAGTCTGTATATTAGGTCTTTCCAAAGCGATCGTGATGCAGTTGAGGAAGATGAAAACCAGAACCACATGGTCAAATAGTTTGTGAGAGCTCACACTTTGGCACCACACGCGGAATCTAAACAGACACACAGATAAAGAGATCCATGAATTGTAATCGTCATTCCAAGCAAGTAATTAAATGTCAGAGCTTTAAATAAAGGAAAAGAGACCCACGGGTTCTCTGGTGAAAACAAGTACAACGTCCATTCTTCATGTTCTTTGCACCAGCGAGGTTTCAAGTTGCGGAGCTCTTTCTTGATCACGTAGCAAAGAGAACTCTGCATGAGTCGGACATTACATGTCAACATCAGCTTACACGTCAACAACACACATACTGTAAATACATGAACATCATGTTGGCGTTAGACGTAAACTGCAATGATAAAACACATTTGGACAAACAATCGAAATGAGTGGTTCATCAGAGGTGCCATGGTAAATTATTCGATTCCACTAAGTTACTTATTTATTACAAAGTGCTAAGAAATGAATTAAGGCTGAAAATACAACAATGTGCTCTGCAACAGGATTTGTCATTTATATGTGTGCTCTCAAATGGTTGAGCGAAAGGAACCTGCTGCTCAGACAACCACAAATACATTCAAGCTGGGACATCATATGCGCGCTGATGCATACTCTTTCAAGTGCACACTCAAAACACACTCCCGCCTGCATGTGCCCAGCGACAGAAGGGTCAGTATGCCCAGGAGGAGGCCTGGGTTTGAGCACATTTTACAGCTAACTAAATTCAATTTGCAGGCAATAAAACCACCCACCTGTCGAGACGGAGGTCATCTACAACCACAGTGGGGTACATTCTTTTGCAGCCTGAATACACACTGCATTTTCACACAGAAGCTTTACACCCAATTAACAGAGGAGAAAAGTACAAAGGCTGGCGAGGGAATAAAAGGGGAGAGGGATAATCAGAAAAAGAACTCTATGTAAACAGAGTCACAAAGGGAACCGAAAACATTGTGACCCAGCAAGAATGTTCTAAACTTTTCTAAAGGGGCCTCACTTGCTCGCAGATTTTATCTAAGTGAGGAATGCACAATGCCATTAAGAAGATTCCCCAATGCATACATTTTGATAGTTAAGACTCATGGCAACTTACATCATCATCAATGTCATCTTCAGGCAAGGAGTCATCTTTGGAGTCACTGTTGACATTGGAATTGAAAGTCATGCTCCCCCCATTACAGTCGCCATATTGGGCCATGATGGCAGGGCAGAGAGTGGACGCCTGCAACAGCTCCAAGGGATCCGGCTGGATTCGATTGTCGTACCCGCCAGCATCGGCATCGTCATCCACACCGTCTTCCTCCTCTCCTCTCTCCCCGGACAACAGGCTCTCTCTTTCGCCGCTGGTGTCTCGCCTCTTGAGGCTCGGCGCTCTTCCCAGACTATTCCAGCTGGAGCGACGGCTTCCCCATGAGCTGGATCCACGAGGAAGAAGAGGCGAGCGGCGTGCTGGACTCGAGTGGCTCTGCAGGAACAGGAATTATGAGGACTCAGTGTTTGTCCATGTCATGGATTTAATGAAAATAACTGATTAAACCTTTGCGTAGCAAAGTTGAAATAAATGATGTAATGAATTATAGTGAGTTTATTTTGGATTTAGACATCTACTGGTGTGACTAGGTACAGGCTAAGGCATGCATTTAGTAAATGAGTTAAGAGCATAATAAATGAGTTTACTTCCTGGCTTTTAAAGACATTATCATGGATGGATGGGTGGATGGATGAATGAATGGATGGATAATGACAAAAACAGTGATTCTTTACTTATGTAAGAAACAACTGCTGTGAACATAATTAAGGTGACTGTCCTTCATGGTGGTGGATATGGAGGACCAAAAATGTCAAAATAAATGAATGAATAAATAAATAATGTAATTCAAAAATTAAATATAAATGGACATAAAAACAACAACAAAATAAATACATTTAAAAAAAATAAATACAAAAATGAAAAACGAGATTAAAAAATGTAAATAAATATACAAATAAATGTAGAAATAAATACAAAAAGAAATATTAGGACTGGTTAGGACCACCCCGTCATTTGAATTACATTTCATGATGCATTTCATGCTGAGTGTCTGCGGCATGAAACAAATAAATATGAGAGCAGACCCTTTTTATTGATTGATTGATTGATTATTAAATGTATTTATATATTTATTTTTTTGTTTCTAATCCCACATTTATTTTTACATTTATTTTTTTGTTTCTAATTCCACATTTATTTTTATATTAATTTATTTATTTTTATATTAATTTATTTATTTATTTTTATTTTTTCATTTATTTTACTTTCATTTATTTATTTATTTTGTTGTTTTTACTTACTTACTTTAATTGATATTTGATTTTTTTCTGTATTTTTAATTATCGTATATTTTTTATATTTATTTATTTATTTATTTATTCATATTGGCATTTGGTCCTCCATTGGTGGATTTGATTGTTTGCCTAGGTCTGTAGTGAAAGATTTAAGAGTTACTGTGAGGGATCTGCCACAAATTGCAAGTTGCAATTCTCACTAAGTCCTTGCCGTATAGTGTATAAACATACATTCCATGATATGTGTGGGAATTCATCAATTGGCTGAAGAATCAGACATATAGCAAAGCTTCAAGTGAATCAGTCACAAGCTCACCAAAGATCTCTGATCACATGTTAAGGCATCCATGGAGGTGACACTTCCACGGCGAGACTCTTGGCGGACCGTCCCTGCTTCGGGAGGTCCGACCTCCCCACATTGCAAAACTCCCTCTCTGGCCATGACCTCGTCCTCCAGGTACGACTCTGGCCCTAAAGAGCTCTTTGGAGTGGGCATGGGCGTGGCTGCCGTTCGCATGATTATGGGAGGAGCCATCGAATTACGAGGGTCGACATGACCATTGGCCGTCATCATCAGAGTATACATCTTTAGCTCTGTAGAGGGTATAGATGACATTTTTTTCAGATGCAATAAAGCATTTAGGATGAACATGAATATACTAACCAACATTTCACCTACCGGTGTCTCTGAGCTGCTCTACTTTCTCATCCTCCTCAAAGTTGTCTGACTTTTTGTCATCATCTGACTCGGAGCGATTGGCATCACCCTAAGACACACACATTGTATTGATAGTCAAACTAAAGGATTTGATTTGTTCAACACTGGTTAAATACTGAACAAATGACGTTTTTCTGACAAATATATGACAGTATGTTACTGGCCAAAGCAGAAAGACAAAAAAAAAAAAGCTTTATCCATGGGCCATATAGTCTCTGTATTGCTATTTTTTTAGACCACTAAACTGCTGTTTAATGTCAAAAGGCCAAATTAATTTTGTCAACTTGGTGCAGTTAACAGATTCAAAAGGTTCAGGAGGGAATAAATCACTGTTGCCAAGTTCCATGCCTGGAGGGTGCTTGTGCTACACGGGTGCTCACCGTAACCAGGTTGGAAGAAGGATTGATCATCAAATTGATTGGACTTTGCAATACCGGTCGACAGTAATCTTCATCCTTTTGCCCCCTTTTAAAAACAGTGATCCCTCACTTGATGTGACATTTCTGTAATTGAGTGGCTGCACTTGTGGCCCTGGAATGACTCAACTGGGAGTTTATTAACAGCAAGACAAGGCCGCTGCTGTGAATGAGAGCTGTTGTTCAGAAGTGAACATAAATCTGCTCTCTCTTGTCCTGGCAATGCTATCACAATAAACCCACCTTGGCTGGGAAACTGTCTGTTCTGTCAGAAACAATGTAGCATAATTCCAATGTAGCACCTTTCATGTCGCTAAATAAGGTTGGCAAAATACCAAAACTACCTCACATGCAATCCGCTACTGCAAATTACAACCACAATATAAATACATCAATACTTATGTGACCGTGTTAGTCTATAGAACACTAAAACAAGTCTAATGAAAGTATCTTAAGTTAAAATAATGCGACCCACCTCAGCCTGAAAGCCCTCAACCAAGATGGCCACTAGCAAGTTGAAAAGCACGTAGTTTCCAAATGTCATGAGGGCAACAAAGTAGAGGGCCGCCCATGGGGAGGTGGAGGCCATACCGTTATACAACACCACGTTCCAATCCTCCTGGGTTAAAATCTGCACATTCCAGAAAAACACGATGAGAATGTGAATTGTGGAGAGTTGTTTTTTTGGGATTAAAAACAAAGACACAAATACTGTCAAAATACAGAATCACTTTTACACCCTTGCAGTACTTAAGGGTTGTTCAAAATGAGAAGAGCTACTTTTACTGCCATCATGCAGCAGTACTTCAACTTCTTCCACAAGGGATTACTATAAGATGACAAGCAAGGTCTATGTGAGTGAGTGTGCATGTATAGTGTGTGTGTGTGTGTGTGTGTGTGTGTGTTTATGCGGAGTAGCTTTTAAACCAATGCCAGAGATGAAAGCATTTAAAACTAGGGCACTGTTCATGATGCAGCATGAAAGCTCTCTGCCCACTCAAACCCCGTGGCAGGGAGGTATTTCACTGCACTGTTAGCTTGGTTGCATCCGTGCGTGTGTTTGTGATGCTTGTGTGTGTGTATGTCAGTGTATCGTCCACAAAAGTACAGCAAGTATACAGTACTCCTGTCAAGGCTGCATAAACGCTTCTTCAGCATCTCTCTCCGACACGCAGCAAAGGGAAATATTCATGCTCTGCTGCAGACTGAGCACTTGAACAGTATCTCCACACAGGTTGGAAAATAGAAGAGTAGTGGGCTAGACAAGTAGTGGGTGTGCATAGGAACAATTTACTTGTCAACCTTTAATGAGCAGAGCTGCGCAAAGAAGCTTGCCTCATGAGGGTGCATCTTGTGTATAAGCAAACACATAAAAACACTGACTGTTTCACATTTTAATTTTGAATGGCAATGTCGCACATGTTGACTTTAGTAAGATTTAAAATGAGTTGTGTGTTGGGGGATTTTCTAAGTATGCTTTAAAAATGGCATGACACTCAAAACGCCTTATAAATGGTTCCAGATACAGAACACACATGTAGAATGTTTGGATGTCAAGCCATTGAAACGCCATATCTACAATCACTGGCTAAAAGTATACTGAGTTCAAATTGATGGCAGATTTAGTATAATAAATCCTTCAGAGCAACATTTTAAGCATGTCAGCATATCATTGTTGTATTTTGCGCTTCATAATGTGCCACGCATTTTCATTGATCGACAGGTCTGGAACGCTGGCAGGCCAGTCTCGTACCCATACTCTTTAACCGTGTAGCCTCACTGATGTAACATGTATAGAATGTGGCTTGGTGTTGTCTTTTTAAAATAAGCAGAGACATCCCTGAAAAAAGATTGACTTCCTTGTATGGCAAAATATGCTGCCTCAAAATCCACATGAAATTTTCAGCATTAATGCTGCCTTCACAGATGTGCAAGCAACACATGCCATGGGCACTCACTAACACGCCCACCTACAATCACAGATGCTGGTTTTTGAACCTTGCGCTGATAACAATCTGGAAGGTCCGTTTGCTCTTTAGCCCTGAGGACACGACATCCAATGATTTTGAAAAATGACTTAAAATGGGGACTCGTCAGACCTCAGCACACTTTTTCACTTTGCGCCAGACCAGAGATGAACTCAGGTCTGAAAAGCGGACAGCGTTTCTGGGTGCTGTTGTTATGTGAAGTTTGCTTTTGCATGGTAGCGTTTTAACTTGCATTTGCAGATGTAGCAAGTGGTTTTCTGAGGTCTTCTTGAGCATGCCATTTTTTCATGCAGTGCCGCCTGAGAGATCAAAGGTCATGTGTTTTCGATGTTGGTTTTTGGCCTTGCCGCTTAGGTGCAGAGCTCTGAATCTTTTGATAATGATTATGCACCGGAGATGATGAACTCTTTGACTGCCAGACGTTTTCAGAAAAGGGTTGCCGTGGGTGCCAGCCGATTTAAGCATTTTTGACTGATCTTTCAAGGTCCACAGAAAATTATGTGTTTGGACTATGGAAACACACATACTACCAAATGAAAGATTGGACTCTCATCTTTCATCAGAACAAAAAGTTTGTTTCTACCTTATTCCATTTTTCAGTAATCAACAATAGAAAATGGTTAGTTTCACCTCTGTTCTGAAAAAAAAAACGTATTTTAACGTCTTTGGCACTCCTTCATAGGATTTTACTAAACATTATTTAACGTTTTTGGCAGCCAAAGAATTAAATTCCTTGTAAATGCACGTTGAGAAACGTCCTTAAGCTGTTGGACTGTTTGCACGTGCAGTTGTTCACAAAGTGGTCACCCCTTTCTTGCTTGTGAACAACTAAGCATTTCGGTCATACTCCTTTTATACCCAATCACGACACTGGCATGTTTCCAATTAATCTGTTTACCTGTGGAATCTTCCAAACATGCATTTTTCCTCAACTTTCCCAGGCTTTTGTTGCCTCTCTTCCAGCATTTTTAAAACATATTGCAGGAATTAATTGTAATGTATTCAATTGAATATAGGTTAATGGTAAAAACCATCGTATTCTGTTTTTGCTTACTTTTTACACAACACCCCTTCACGTCATTCGGATTCATTGGTTCATTGACATTTGCACTTAGAGCTCTCACTAAGACTATAATATGTTGCCAACGAAACCAGCGGTATCACATTCTAGAGTCAGAAAGTCAGAAACTGTCTTCTAGCACATTTAGCATTCAAACAGAGCCAATGAAAGTCATCCTACAGTTTGTCTTCATATATTTTACACAAAAAAGTTGAATAATTCTTTGTTGCTTGATTCTTCTTTACTGCATTGTTATTATCATCACCGTCGTTGTTGTCATCATCATCATCATCATAATTCATACTTATGTGCATCTAACCTGAAATACGGTGACAATTGCCCACAAAAGAGTGTCAAAGTTCTTGCGGTCAGGAATGGTGTCTCCGTCATCTGTCTGAAGACTGAATTTGCAACCAAACAGATGCATACCCAGTATGCTGCAGAGATAAAGGCAAACAAAACAAAAAACACGTTCATTGTCATCCGCACAGATATGTTATGAATATTTTTCTTAATTTTGTACTAATACACACCTAAAGGTGAAGATGAAGAGCATCAGAAGCATGCAGAAGGTAGCCACATTATCCATTGTCTTCATCAGGACAACAAGTTGTCTCCTCAGTGCAGGAAGGAAGCGAACCAACTTGAGAACTCGAAGCAGACGGAAAGTACGCAGGACCGACAACCCGCCGTCAGATTGGCCAATTATCTCCCACACACTGAGAAGGAGATGACATTTAAATAGCAAAGACTAATGAGAAATGTGAACTTAAAATGTTGTCGGTGTCATTAGAGTCAGTAATGGCAGCAAACACTCTATAGACAAAACATTCATATCTTTTGTCAGTCAGGGCCATAGCGGAGGCAGACTTCGTTCTAGATGTTACCAAGAGATTTTGGACAATTATACTGTGTACTTCCAAAATGCTTTTCCGGAAAGACTAAACCATAGTCCATAACTATGAACTCCTATCATGCAATTTTTGAAAGAACAACAATCAAGATTGTGAGGTAGTTTCTCCTCAAATATGGCAGAAAAGTATGTGTATTGGCCACGAGTTCCGATTCCACAATCAAACACAATCTTTACATATTCATCAGTTCATTTTATGTTGAATTAATATCCAGAAGGGCTATTGCAACACATTATGCTAGTGCCATTATATTACATTATGGTGGGTTATTTAATGCATTATGCAGCAGTTCTGGACTGATTAATGAGTTCATTATGAGTTGGTCAGAATATTACGATGGATAGGATGAGCCTTGATAGCTAATGGTTGACAAGTAGGAGAAGAAATGCTTTCAGCAGTGGCCTAGGGTGAAAAATACTTGGTGTGGAAAATAATTTGTCTGGTTACCTGATGATAACAATGACGCTGTCAAAAATGTTGTACGGATTTCTGATATATCCAAACAGGCCAAACGCCAGCAGCATGAATCCCATCTCCAAAACAAACATGCTAGTGAAAACGATGTTGCTGATCTCGAGCACATCCGTCAACTCCTCTGGCTGCAGGAATGAGAAAAGTAGGTTAGGGATAAAGGTGAAACACCCCCCCAAAAAAGTCATCACCCTAAAAGAAGATGTTAGTTAATCTTTCTACTCTGCTGGGAATCCCTTTGGAGTGTGTGCCCTAAATCAAGCTATTATCAATCAAGTTCCCGAGCGGTAGTCAGGCCCAATCCATCAAATGGAGCAGAAAAGTTCCAATTTATCAGAAGTGATGTGTTTCACTTAACCCACCGTAGAGTCAGTGATACAGTTGCTTCAAATGAGGGCTTGGAATCAAGTTTGAAGGTGCTTTAACAGGTTTGTGTGTTCACATTTTCTTTATCGGACAAACCATAACACAAGGCTTTCAATCTACATCCACAATGGAACTCTCACAGTACTTTAACAGTGGACTCGAGTGCCATTTTTTATTACCTATGTATAATATTTACGGAGAGGATGGGATGGATAGCTAACTTAGTGCTATCAAAGTTAAAGCATTAACTTATTGATTAATCACACCATAAATTTGACCACAGATGATCCATTAGCTTGACAGCGGATGGTTACATTAAAGGTAGCGCAGGTTGTGTTTGAGCAGTAAACATAACTACACCCATTAAGATAAAGTATTTAATAAAGGTTTGCGTATGACATTCAGAATATTTGTTTCATTCATTTTAAATTATGCAAATAATTAACTGATTAGAAAAAGACGAGGATAGGAGTGTGCAGTGGATCAAAAAATGTTGACGACGTCCTCATAACATCAAATGTTGAAAGAATTAACACATAACAGGTGCTCTTCAAAGTTGGTGGGCAAAATTGTTTGATAAAAAGCCTTTTTATGTAACTATGATCATGTTTAATCAAACTTCAAAGAAGTGACTAATCTGATTACAAAATGTAATAGTTTGACAGTTCTAATATATATACAGACGCTCCCCTACTTACGAACATTCGAGTTACGAACAACGGTACATACGAACATGTCTGCGCGCATGTCAAAAAATGTTCGGAAAGAGATTCTGTAAGTTACATTTTGTATTGCGCACCTTTTTCCGAGTACTGTAGTGCTTCTTTCCGCCGCTAATACCGACGCTTGGCGCTGTGAGAGCTCACCCAGCATTGGAGGCTCAGCAACGTGTCGAGGAGGAGGAAGAAAAAGAAACGCCTGTCGCTCATAGATAAAGCCATCGCACTCTTCGAGCAGCAAGACCCAAATATTGAACGTTGCACAAAGGTTGCAAATCAATTGAATGATGCCATACAGTGCTACCGCATCATTTAGGATGAAAAAAGAAGAAAACTGTGCAATCGTCGTTAGATCGCTTCTTTCGGCCAGTTTCTAGTAAATCCTCCAAGGAAGATACTCATCAACCCTCATCTTCTTCTCCTCAACCCTCAACTTCTTCCTACATTGAAGTTACGGAGGAGGAAGTAACTTTTGAAGCCCATTCCAGCGACGACGAAGAACCTCTCATGATATAAAATCCTCCTCCTCCTCCTCCATCAAATCCTTAAGCATCGAGTACATCTTCCAAAAGTAAGTTAAACTTCATTTTATTTATCTTATTACGTACATGTACATACTGTGTGTGTCTCTCGCTCTCTCTCTCTAACATACGTAGTACAGTACTGTACGTATTCTCTTTAAACATAAATTATAATACAAAATATAGCACTGAAGCAACTTACGAACAAATTCACCTTACAAACGATCGCTCGGAACGTAACTCGTTCGTAAGTTGGGGAGCGTCTACAATACAGGCCAAAAGTTTGGACACACTTTCTCATGCAATGCCTTTTCTTTATTCTCATGGCTGGTTACTCTGTAGATTCCAGTGACGTGCGGTCAGAGCAAGCAAGGTAGGCACTGTCTACCCCAGGCTGAAAAGAAAGTGTGGCTTTTTCTATTTATTTTAATTCTTTCTTTCATTTCAGAAAGCCTACACTACCTACAGGTTTAAAAGTGACAACATTTGGTGATTTTCATACCTCAATTAAAAATGACTCATTACTTCGGCTGGCCTGCAGGCAAAAATGCTGCAAAAATGATCCTCCTGAAGGCACACCGCTACTGTGCTTTTCCCAGCCCTGTCCACGTAGCGATGTGTGTTTGCGCATGCGTTGTCATTTTCCCAGTAGAAAAGTCCGCAAATAGGCAGATCGCTACGCAGCCTTTTTACGTCGCTATGTTGGTTTATGTCATTTTCACAAAGAATGGTGCAAAAGGATTTTGTGGGTGTGCTTCAATTAACTGGCTGTTACACTTGACATGGTGTTTGGCATTGCTATTGCTAGCTTGATTTTGTGAGGAATTAAGTTGTTTTACAGGGAGATATTCACTTTATTACATTCTTTTCGGGTGTCCGGGCCGGTTTGAAATTGTCCGTTTTTCGTTGTGCGGCAAATGGGAGGCAGAGTGCACTGCAACGTTTACCGAGACTGGCAGACTGTGCACTGACAGTGACGGTGGTCCAGAACTTTAGCTGAGTGGCAAGTGTTGAGCTGCCGCACCGGAGGCGATGGGTGTACAAAAAAAAGATTGCGGAGCAAAAAAATTAAGACTTCTAAAGAGAGTAATGTTGTTGTTTTTTTGTTCTATTTTCTAAGCATACAGAGGAGGCTTATGTTAAAATACTGTAGTTTGAATGTATGGCATCTTGTATTTGAGTATTAAGGATCTCGAGGTCGGGCTGAGTATCCTCTTTTTTTGGAAATGAAAATATGGTCACCCTAGGATACGTTGTACACTCGCCTACCGACACACAATTTTGTAATTGGTGTGTTTGTCTCAATTTGCGACCAACCAAACCTAGAGCTCACTGCACATCACTGGTAGATTCTCACTGAAGGCATCAAAACTATGTATGAACTGATGTGGAGTTATGCAATGAAAAAAAAAAAAGGTGAAATAACTGAAAACATGTTTTATATTATAGATTTTTCAAAATAGCCATGCTTTGCTCTGGTTACTTTTTTGCATACTTTTGTTATTCTTACACCTCGGAACTCCTTAAAATCTGTTGGAAAACCCTTAAAGATGTCTACCTTTTGAAGCTCATCGAGAGAATGTCAAGAATGTGCAAAAAATCAGAGAAAAGGGTAGCTATTTCTTTATGTATTTATTGTATTTTTTTCACGTTTTTTTGTTAAGTACATAACTCCAAATGTGTTCAATAGTTGTCATATTTGTTGTCATAGTTTTGATGCCTTCAATGAGAATCAACAATGTAGATAAATATTAAAACAAAGCAAATGTATGTCAGTAAGGTGGGGCTTTAGGACCCAGATGCAGGAAGGCAGAGCAAGGAGGCAGAGGTGCAGTCCAAAAGAGGTTTTAATATCTACTCAAAAAAAGGCTAACTTCAAAGTACAAAACAAATGGAACTAACAAAACCTGAAGCAAAACATGAAAAAACAACTAAGGCGAGACTAACAACATGACATGGATCCGGATAAGGCAAAGAGGTCAGCGTGACGTGGCGAAAGACTTGTGGCAACAGCAAAAATGAACCGACACAGACAGGGGGGAGACAACCGACTAAATACACCAACACTAATGACATGACAAGACACACCTGGCTGAGGGCACTGATTGGATGACACATGAGGGTAATGGGGAAAGGTGGACACAATCAAGGTTGACACAGACACCACACGAGGAAGGGCAAGTGACCAGAAACGAGAGGAGTCAGACTTTTCACAATAAAACAGGAAATGACAAGACAAGGGGAAAACATGACAGGGAGTAAACAAGACTGAAAGTAAACATGACAATGTAGTGATGAGAAGGTGTGTCCAAACTTTTGGCCTGTACTGTATATATAGACACACCATTAAACAGCATTTATTGGGATTTGATATTTACATTACCATATGACAGAACAACATACAGAAGTCAACAGCACTGGGACATGTTATAATAAAGATAAGTAATAACTGCTTTTATTTCTGTAAAGCACTTTGTGTTGTATTTTTAATGTATGAAAAGTGCTATACAAATACAATTTGATTACTTGTAGATTTTTGTAACCAATAATTAGGAGAAAGTTCCTGTGAAGAAGATTATAGTACACTAGAGTAGAAATCCCTTTTGAAAAATAAACGTTGAGGTGAACACAAACATGACCAACATACTTCTAATGCCTTTACGAAACATTCCAATAAACATCCTGTCTCGATCTTCGTTTAGGATTCTTCTCATCTCTCTTTTTGACGACACACACAAATATGCAAACACTGTCTGACTTGTTTCCAACATTCCCACACCACTGCACACAAGTATGCACTCATAAAAGGAATACAGAACGAGGAGGACATTTATGCAACATGTTAGTGGATGTGTGATAAGTTCATGGTTTCCCTGTCATTCCTAATGTCTATAACAGGAGAATAGACACAGAAAATCAAATCACGCGCAAACGCACTCTATGGAGACAGAATTAGTTTAGAGAGAGTTTAGGTTAGAGATTAAGAACAGAAAGGGCAAAAGACACTACTAAATGGACAAAAATATCGGGACATTAACAAATAACACAAATGCTCAGCGCAAACTAGTGCCTTCCTGTGATAAATGATTTACTGTATACATGAGTATGTCAACCTCCTCCTTTTGTAGTTTGTATTGTGTCTTTTCAAAAAATATATAATAATAATCCATGTTTCTCAGCTATTTCCATTTTTAAGCTCCAAAACGTGCTTGTCATGTAAACGAATGGCCAAAAGGTATTACCTGCTCATGGTACTCGATCCCCATGCTGAGAGTGTTGACGAGGATGGCAATCATGATCCCTCGGTTAAAGTATTTGCTCTCCACTATTCTCTTCAGTTTCTCCCTGAACTTCATCCATGCCCGAAGTGCTCCGTTCTTGTATTCCAGAGCGCCGTGTCGTCTGCCCCGACCTCTCCCGCCTCTCAGATCTCCTCCCTAGAAGTGGACATGTAAAAAAAAATTTTTAAAAAAAGGCGATGAACCGCAATGAAGTCGGTCAATGCCTACATGTGCAATCCATGAATGGTTACTTAACATCCATGCCAAATCAATTTTCAACTAATTGTGATATTATTCATGTCATTGTCGCGTTTCAGCCTCTGTAAGACACTACTAGTGTTTGCCATCCACAGTGACCTGGGGGAAGTCATGCAGTCCATCGGCTTCTCCCTTGCAACCCTCCGAGTCTCCCAACTCCAGCTCCAAGGTCTCCAGGCTGCGGGCACAGAGAGGGCAGCTCAGTAGTTCCAGGAGCAGTGGACTGGGTACCACGCCTGCCAGCTGGTACAGCACACTCTGGTGACCTGCCAGGGGCATGATGGGAGAGGGTCACACGTTGCATAACGCTTGATCCTATTGGTCCTCATGTGCAGGACAGACATAGGTTGTTGTTAGGATACTTTCATGAACTGGACTTTATCTAATCATATTCATTCCCTTCAGTTGTGGATGTTGCTATACAAAAAATGGAACTTTTAATAGTCTATGTTCAGAGCAGTCTTTCACATCTTAAGTGAACTGGCCATAGTCAATGTCTTAAACTTCCAAGCACATACGCTTTGATTAATGTATGAGCAGCATCCAAGAATGTCAAAGTGTAAAGCTTAAGGTGACGCTATAGGTATGAATAAATGCACTTTGAGTCACTGGTGGATTCGCAGCTCGAGCATGACAAGGATCGCTCGACTTCATCGGAAAGGAAATTGCTGTCTGGAGCTGCAGACTGCGGCCTTACGGCAATAGCAGATAAGGATGGCATGTGATTAACTTGTTTTACTATATAAAATGTCTCCATCAAGGAGTAATTGATGTGACGCGAAGGCGCTTGCACTTTGCTCTTTTATTCTAAAATATAGCTTGGAAATTGAATGCTTTGTCTACCCCAAAATGAGTGTAATCAATGCGTAGGGACGTGCGCTGTTTGAAGTCTGGGGTCGCTTTGGCGGGTTAATCAAAGTACAAGCCTGTTTAACAAAGAGATATTGCCAAATAGCTTAATCAGAGCCATAACAGGAGGCCCAACAATGAGCTGATTATGCTTTTTCAACAAAACACAGCTAAATGGCACCACACATCAAGTGGCTGAACTGTACAACAACAAACCAAGTCCAACCGTGGCGATTCCCTGCCGCACATCGACCAATAAATTGCAATAGCTTTTCATGGGAAATAAGACTCTCCACACTTATCTTGTTCGATAAATGTATGACATTATTATGAAATTCTAAATATATTGAAGTGATTTTGTTTTGAAAAATGAAATAAAGAAATCAAGGAAAGGAAAAAAGAAATGAAATACTACAGTAAAACAATAATATGCTACAACATGCTATTGTTGTTTGGCCGTTAGATCTGAGACATTGCGCGACATTTTTCATCTGTGATTCAAATTTCGAACCACAGCAAAACTCGTTGATGACAGTCAGCCACAAATGAAAAACACTTTTGCAACCAAGCAAATTGTGCGACAATTTAGACACATTTGGTCATTTCGCTTGGTGTACGGCAGTGACACTAATTCAAACGTATGGGCAAGTATTGGGGAGTCTTTAATTAGTACAAGAAAAAATAAACTTGCAAGTTGTGATGGTGGGAGGAAATTGGATAGCCTGAAAAGACACAAACTTAATAATGCATCAGATTTCTATAGCGCTTTTCTAGAAACGTTTCATTATTCATCCACTCACACATTCATGCTCTGGTGGCGGTAAGCTACTTAAGTAGCCACAGCTGCCCTCGAGCAGGCTGGCAGAAGCATGGATGCCAGTGTGCACCTGCGGCCCCTCCGACCACCACCAAACATTGGCACCGTTCAGACACCAGTGTGAGTGTCACTGGAGGCAATGTGTGTCAAGTGTCTTGCCCAAGGACACATGTCTTGGGTAGCGCGGGGATCAAACAGCTAACCTTCCGGTTACTGGACAACCGGCTCTACCTCCTTAGCCACGGCCACCACAACTTCATGCAGGAAGGCCTGACTCGAGATTTGAACACCTCTCAAATAGGCAGATGCACGAACCACAGTTGGGTCGCATCATCTGTATCCATCTGCCGTTATCTTCAGTTAATTTTCCCTCCCTGGCAACACACTGCATGAGCTTATCAGATCTATTTTTCTGGATTTTTTGCTTCTAGTTGCTGATGCTTTCTTGGTTAATTACATTTTAAGGGTCAACTCAGAAGCCATGTATCTGTGCACAAGTTGCGGTCTTCCCAGAACCATAGAACTAAATGGATGAGTTTAAGATACTCCCACTTGTTTGTCTTTACACTAACAGCTTTATATTTTTCACTTAAGTCAGAAGTAAATACAAATGTATTTTCTTCTTACGTAACCCTCCACATTGGTTCGTCAGCATTTAAACTTTTAATTGAGTGACATGTATCTTTTTTATATTTCCTTTCACTGCTCACATGCACTCCTCGTACCAGCCCTTTTTCACACAATGTCGATTGTACCAATTCCCCTGTTTCTCCGCCTCTCTGCAAGGAGGAATGCAAAGCTTGAAATATGGATTTTCTGTCATGCCTTTTTAAGTTCTTCTCTAGACACTTGCAGCAGACCTTTACAGATACAACTTATATCAAATCTGGTGACAGGACTTGGCGTAAGAAAACAAATGTAATGATAAGACACCCCTTCTTGCCATATTGTTGAATTTCATTTTATGGCTGTCTTGTTTTGGTAACCGTGCTTAGTGCAAGACCTTGGAATTCATTACCAAGTGTTTTTGGCAGCCTGGGAAGCAGGTGTAGCACCCTATAATGTAGTAATTCCCGGAAAATGTAATAACATTTGCACTTAACTCCATCAAAAATGTAAATAATAATAATAATAATACAATATTATTTTCACCAATAATGTAATAAACAAAATCCTGACTGATATTGAAATAACATTTTTACTGATAATGTAATACCCTCTAAAATTATCATCTATCATATCCCAGACGTCTTTGCAACAGTGCAGTTTTAATCACGTGGGTGGAGCTTTTATGACATGGCAATGTTGGGTTTGATTACATTTTTGATTAAGTGCAAATTCTATTATATTTTAAGGCATTAGTACATTTTCAGGAAATTATTACATTACAAGGTGCTTCATGTTGTGTATGTGATATGGCTATCATGCCAAAGTAGCCAAAGTAAGTAAGTGTCCAGGTTTTTCCCAACATAGTCCCTGTTTATTGCTCCCACAGAAATAAAAAGGACTAATGTGAGAAACAGATGCCATATGATCTTTAATTTTAAAAAAAAATCATCATCAGTACCCTAGAACATCTAAATTATATTTAGTAGGGCTGGGCGATAAAACATTTTTTTTTAAGTAATTCGAGTGTCTTGTTGTAGACGATTCCAAAAATGATAACATCAATGTTTTTTTTCCCCCTTTCGTTGCGCTGCGCTCGCGACTTTCGCCCCCATGGGCTTCCGTAGCGTTAGCTCTGCCAGTCGTGTCCTCACACACTCCATACGGGAGGAACTCAACAACAGCAAACAAACTCCCGCTAAAAACAAACAAACAGTTTACAATGTTACAGTGGAGGAGTCATTTACACAAGGACGCACGTATGATAAGAAAGGGACACAATAAGAGCAAAGCGGACACGTTGCACCTCGCTAATAAGACTCGATTTGACCACTTGCTGAAAAGGGGAGAACCCAGGTATGTGCTGCTGCTACCTAGCCACAAGTATATTGCTCAAGTTGCCCCACGCCATTTGTTTAGGCAGTGGTTATTTTGCCGTGACTGGCAACTCAAATGCTAGCGATAGTTTTGCTCTTAACGGCTCCAATATTGGCCAATCGCCGGAGTGAGCAAGGAAATCTTAGATATTTTATCCTGATTGCTTATAGACATTTACAAGCTTATGTGAATAGCACAAATGTGCACGTTTATGTCGCTGCGTGGTCGCAACATGTTCGCTATCTCGTCAAGACGGACTCGCCTTGCAAGCACTTACCGATATTAAAGACAAGCTTACTTTCACTAGCTGTGTCCATAACACTTATCAGCCTCTGCGTCGTCTGCGACATAAAATCCTTATGAAATGTAGTATAGTAGGCTGGTAATGCTGATAACAGCCTATTTTCAGTGACAAAACAAATTGAAAAGTGAAAGGAGATCTATAGAAGGGGGTGAACTTGGTGAAGCGGACTAATCACGGTATAATAGCCGATTTACGGCAGGCCAAGACTTTCTTACACCGGGGACTGGCCAATCAAATAACGCTAAAATGAAATTTGCCAGTCATGGCAAAATAGCCACCTCAATTTACATAATAGTACTTGTACTTGTAAAATCATCAGACAGTTGGAGGGGATGACAAGCTCAGACCTCGGTTCCAACATTAAAGCCAAAATGTGATATTTATTTGTGTCATATTGAGGGACACAAGTAGCATTGTTTAGCTTTTAAAACAAAGTTGACACAAAAAGTTTTACTTTTCTACTTTTTCAACACATAGATTTACATTTCCAGAAGTATTTGATTCAAGTTTTGCACATGGATTCCAAGAGAAGAAATATGGTTACTTTTGTTAACTGATAAAATAAAAGCAAAACTTAAGTTCTTGGTTTATATAAAAAAATACAATAATAATAATAATAATAATAATAATAATAAAATCAGGGGAAAATCGTAAATCTAATTTTTTTGTTAAAAAATCTGAGATTTTATTTTTAGGCAAAATCACCCAGCCCTAGTATTTAGGGTCAATATATTGAAATTCTGTTGTGCTCCAGTAGGCGTTTGGTAAGATAATGAACTGTTAGTAGGGATGAAGGAGGAATATGAGGTCTACAATGTCACTTGTCCTATTAGCCAAAAGTTGATTTATGTTTGATGTTGGTGAATGTTTGAACAAGAATCGTGTTTGTCTGTATCATATGTTCTACATGTACTGTATGTCGGTTGTTTGAGTGTGTATCTTCTTACTGTGCTGTCCCACAAGCTGGTAGAGCTTGTTGAGTTTTTCTGTGTGTTCGGACGACGAGTGGTTTGGCGGATGCTGATCTGGACTGCAGCCACCTTGCTGCGAGTGAGGTGGTGGTGTCTTGCTGCTGTAGCTGCACACAAAGGATGGCAGAATGGTCGGGTAGTTCATCCCTCCGTTGAGTCTCCTGAGCAAGGCCCCCATGCCTTGGCTGACAGCCGACTGATGGCCGCCACTGCTATTTCCGTTTCGACTTCCTTTACTAACAGGAAGTGCCTTCATCTCCAATTCCACGGTTCCTCCGACACCTCCTTCGCCAGCCAAATGTTCAGTGCTGGCCACGCTGCTCATGTGCTGCCCCCCATTGGCGAGTCGACAGTGCTGGTGCTGATGGTGCTGCAGCAGGCTGTGTATTGGCCTCAACCACAAAGCGCTACCTGGGCCCGTGCCCCTGCTCGAGCCATGGCCATGTCCATTACCTCCGCCATTACTGCCTCCACCACTGCCGTTGGGGTTCACCTTTTTACGCCGTTTACTGGTAAAGAAAAAAAAAAAACTTTTTGAAAGAACAATTGATAATTCTCAGTGTAATGAAAGCAACACATGCACCTTTTTGATTGTTATTCCTGGAATACAATATTAACATTGTGCAAACAAAACTACCTGTGTTGTGTATCCCACTGAGGGCCGAATTCACAAAGATTTAACTGTGGCCGCTATAGCACTTTTAGTTGTATTTCATTTGCATCTACATTTTGCTCCATCTTGACGTCCTATTCACAAAGGACATTGCGCTAATGATATAACAGCGAAGACACAACCGCAAAGTTTGGCAACTCAATGCAGTTTGTCCCAGATTTCCCCCCGACTGCAATAAGCCACACGCGGCAAAGTATAAATGCTGGCTTTGCTCCAAGAACACCGTGGCAGAACAATGGCAGTTAGGAAAAGAAAGATGACATTTTCGGAACGCAAGCTTGGGGTCCTGACCGAGGAAGTGCGAACGGGACTAAACACAGTTGTGCTGCGTATGTAAACTTATGAGTGCAACTGTATGCTGAGAAAAAGGAATAATTCCCATAAAAACCATAATACGGTGGCATTTGTTTGTATTTTATGCACATTAAGAGTTGTCCTCATTAATTGATGTTAAGATGCAGTCCCTTACCAAAAAGTAGTGTACTTTAAGTACATAATAAAGAGTATACTTAAGTATACGTAAATTAATTTTTCGAGTGCAGTTATTCTAGTATTAAAAGTAAACTCCTTGGGACTAAATTGGAACATTTTAGTACAATTAAAAGTATACTTAACTTACTTAAGTATATTAATAAGTATAAGCATACTTTATAGTATATTTAAGTACGCTATCAAGTATACTTGAAAGTATACTTTGTGGTACACGTATGTCCACAGTTTAGTTTACAGCAAAAAGCCCAGTGATGATTTGACAGGGATCGAACCAGCGAAGACTGATACTAAAGGTAGCGACCTTAACCTCTAGGGTATCAAGCCACATAATTTTTAGGGCTATTATAAATAAATGTGACCTATAATTTTGGTTCCTTAGCGAGTGCCTTCTAAGTATATACTACAGCAGGGGTGCCTCAAGAGAGCCTCTATCCAGCCTGCTTTCCATGTTTCTCTCCACTAACACACCTGATTCATGATCAGGATCGTTATCAGGCTTCTGCAAAGCTTGCTGATGAGCTGATCATTAGATTCAGCTGCGCTGCAGGGGGGAAACATGGAAAACAGGCTGGATAGGGGCTCTCGAGGACCGGACTTGGAGGTCCCCAACCCTGGTCCTCAGGGACCGGTATCCAGCCTGTTTTCCATGTCTCCCACAGCCGACACAGGTGGAGATCGTTATCAGCCTTCTCCAGAGATTGCTGATTAGCTGAATATATGAATCACCTGTGTTGGCTGTGTGAGGCATGGAAAACAGGCTGGATACCGGTCCCTGAGGACCAGGGTTGGGGACCTCTGTGCTACAGTATGTAAACGTTTAGTATATGTTTTAGTATGCTTACAAGTACACTTAACATTTACTTGGTGCAGTATTCTTCCAATAAGTACAAGAAAAGCAAACTGGATGTATACTCTCTTAATTTTGATTATACTTCAAGCATACTTAAATATACTTCTTTTTGGTAAGGGGTAAGTGCCCTTGAATAGGAAGACGATACAATGTCCATAACATCCTAAATATGAGTGTGAGCATCTTGCTATTTTCAGAGAATGATGTGGACATTGGTAGAGATGTCAACATACATTTTTGTAAAGACTGATCGCAGTTTTCTGACATCAAGTGACATTATCAGCTTTTTCTATGAAGAGGAAAACATTAAACGGGCATAAAATATAAAATAGATGGTGAATGGTTTGAAGTCAGCATAAGTGGAATTTTTATGAATTATCGTGACGATTGGTCGTAGTTTCTGACATTAACCCATTCCTCAGGACTTCAGGCATGGAATACAAAAGCTTCTCCTTCTTTATATTCTCTCCGAACACGACTGGCAATACAACGCTATCTCCGTGCTACAATCGCTGCTTTAGCGGAGTGAATTATTTGCTTCAAACTGTGTGTGGCTATTAGTGCTGGTGTTTGTGAGTAAGTTAGTGACTTTGTTTATCAATGAAGCTCATTTGCATAGAAGATGGCATTTTTTCTGCCATATATTTGCATACTACCCCATTTAAATATGCGCAAATAGCACCAGTGCACTGAAACCCAATCTGCATTGCAGCACAGTCTGTGAAGCATTTCACCATCTTGCTTCGTGCTTTTATTTGTTTTCTTCATTTTTACTGTTTTGCGCCACACAAAAGAATTCGGCCCTGATTATATCTTCCATTGTTTAAGGTTATGATAGCATGTGTCTACATACAATTTCAAGTGGCCCCTTGATCAATTCCCCCCAGCTCCAAAAAAAGCTTTTTAAATATATTTTTATTTTTTTCAAAAAAATATACAATATACGGTAAACATTCACAAATATAGGTGGGTAGAGTAGCCAAAAATTGTACTCAAATAAGAGTAGCATTACTTCAAAATAATATTACTCAAGTAAAAGTAAAAAGTAGTCATAAAAAAAAAAATCACTCAAGCCGAAAAGAATACTCAAGCACTGAGTAACTAATTTAACTGAAACTGAAAGTCTGATTTTTTTTTAACAATGTCATCAGACAAAAACATAAAATAATGTGCAAATTCTGGCATCTTCAAATCATTAAAAAAAAAAAAACTTTGGGAGCTCGAACAGTGCAAGCAGACACGTTAGCATGTACAACCCATTCACCAATTGTGGCTTAACTAGCTCAGCGCTGCCTCTAAGTTTAATCACCATAGGTGGCAGTTTCTTAAAGCGAAAGCACCAAGATGTCATCTTTCAGTTGACTCTTTCGGGTTCTAATCTAATCATGCCTGCCAGTCTTAAACCAAGACTGCATTTCCTGTATATAAGCAATATGTCCGCGCCGAAGAAATGCTCCCACACAGTCAGTCAAGCAGAGCGCTTACCGAAGTTGCACAACAACATTTACAGATTTTGGAACTCGGTGCACACAAAAGGCGCATCTCATTATTGGGCGCGCCGTCGATTTTTGAGAAAATGTAAGACTTGTAAGTGCGCTTTATGGCCTAAAAAATGCAGTAAATCAAATAAATGTATTAATTGGGGGTAACGACTCTAGTGTAGCCCAATATAGCGGCGTAAGAGAAATGTGTCTTCTTCACACATCTACTAGTATTGTGTGGTAAAACTACTCTTAGAAATAGTTTTTTTCACAAAGTTACTCAAGTAAATGTACTGGAGTAAATGCAACTCGCTACTACCCACCTCTGGAAACAAACCTAACATGGACGAATGAATGCTGCAATTAATTCCGTTCTTGCAGAATTGCTCACCGTTTCCTTGCTGAATGTTGAACAGCGAGAGGCACTTCGTGCAATTTTCGCTGCTAAAGATGTTCGTGCTCCCCCAGCCCCCCCTCCCCCTCAACGACATGAACGATGACGACATTTTCATCTGGGGCCTTGATTGGTCAAAACAAATGTGCACAAGATGCCGCATTGTCCAATCAGCTCAAAGTATTGTACAGCATGCCGTGCCTTTCCCGAGCAAATCAACGCGGAGCAGTCCCAGATTGATATTGTGGAGAACTTCCTTGAGTGAATCACAATATCAATCTGGCTATTGCCAGGTTAAATTTGTAGGTGCCGAACTGCGAAATATGCATTAACTGTAGTTTTAAGTTGCAATATCTCCACTAGACGGAAGACATGGATTAGTTGCATTTCCATAAACAACATCATGAGACTCATGAGTAGGCCTAATGAGTTTTTGTGGATTTAGAATGATATGCAGGACAACCTTTTGAAATTTTGAGTGCATTGATATTTGTGAAAAATTTATAAAATGAGTTCTTGCACTTAATGTTGGCTTGCTATTCAGCAGTTTTGTGCCGTACTTGAATGGTAATTTTTATGCAAGAGGTCCTTTACATTTGCATCCAGCATTTAAATTGCCCATCCCTGATTTACCAAAGCTTCCAATTAAGTGATAAGGTCCGCAAAAAGAATTTTGTCTTACATTGTGTTTTTGAGAACTTTCTGTTTTGTAAAACACACAATAACATCTGACCTGTGCCATCCAGAGTATATCCTCTGCAGTCTGCGTGTTAACTTGCGGTAAAGGTGACTGATGTAGCGCAGCATCTCCTCATAGCATGAGCCGGGTTCACTGTAACTGGCAAGGGTGGAATCATTGGACATGTAGCGAGCACGCTGCTCCCGCATAAGAGCGTTCTCCCGTTGCTTTGTCTCTGAGAACTGGGTGGCGATGACCACGAGGCACAAGTTGATCATGAAGAAAGATCCCACCTAGTTGGGGAGGAAGAGATAAGGAAGCAGCTTGATAATAAAATAGATAAAGACATCTGTCACCACCTTACAATAATTAAATCAACTAAGTTATTTACATTTTACAGGGACTGAATTGTTAGCTTTTATGATAACCTCCATTTAATTAAGAGTCAATGATGATAAAACAACAGAAAACGTATTATTCAAACATGATAAAGTCTCATAAATATGAAGATAGGTCTTGAACAGGAAGTTTGTCATCAATCCAAATGCTTATTTGACATATCATGACCATGGGTTATTAATTAACTGGGACAAGGAAATGTGATATGCATGCTCTGAGATTTAATTATTTTCTATGATCTTCCTTTTTCTATCATTTATTATCTTGTTTTTTCAACTTCTCCATAACAGCCTATTTTCTTGCCCCCAATTTTCCCAGCTATTCTCCAAATGCATTATAAGCGCTTTGACATCAAATGACAGGCAGACAGCAAGCTCATAGAGTAATGCAAAATATCGCTTAAGCTGGGATCTTTGAAAACCTACACAAAAGCATGATAAGGGAAATTCTATGTGATAGAAGACGGCACAGCAGTACAGCAGAAGAGAGCTGTGCCGAAAGCAGAGCTTAGAAAGGTTATTCCGGGTTTCAGAAAGAAGAACTGAACTGCAAGTACACAAGCACATCTTCCAGGGGCAACATGTTAAACATATGCAAATTGGCTGAGAAGTCAAACCCAATAGTGCAGACTATACAGAGCCAAGTGAAATGAATAGCATTGAAGAAACACACATGTACTTCTGTAAGTGCTGAGTTCATTGTTTGTGTCTATTTTATTTTAGCTCCGACTTCAGTTAATGTTTCGTTTTCACATCTTTAAATCTTAAAGACGTCAGCCTGAAATTTTCTTTTTCACCCGTCATTATAAAGAGTAAAAAACAAAAATGATTTGAATCGTTTTTTGTATACAAGCAAAAGCAAGATTGGCTGATCAGTTGCACCCAACAATTCATCATATAAAATCTACAAATTTACAAATTTTAAGTGTTTTCTCCAAATTCCCAACAACACAATGCTCTCTATATTCATAGACAGCATGTTTGCTCTTGAGCATAAAAGCTGGCGTGCCTTGATTTTCGTACTCACTCAAGCCTCCATGCATTTGTTTGGGGATTTGGTTCATCCCTCTGCAACATGCTGGGCGTCCCGGCATACTGAGGACATTTCTTTTGAGATGCACAAGGCGCACCTTACAATTTGTGTGCCTGAATGCAGACTAAACTTTAGGCCTACTGAAAACATGTCTCACTATTGGCACAAGTAGTGTAATGTGGGTTGAAATAGATTATGGTGCAGGTCGACAGATTCTGAGCTCCACGGACATGTGTGGTGGATGTCATCGTATTATTATTCATAAATATGACAACCGCATGAATAGAATCCCCCGAGTTAATTCAGGAATCAATTCATTGAACACATTGGCACGAACGAGTGGAGGTCTCCAAGTGCCCACTTCTCAGATCTACGATGCCATTAACAAAAACTGTCAGTGGACATTGCTTGTAGTTCCTTATAATTCGTACTTTGCACACCTTTTTCTTCTAGAATTTATTTATTTTTTTAAATGTGCAATGCGCGCACGGGTTTGTGAAAATACTTAAACTTAACTCATTCACTGCCATTGACGGCTATAGACGTCAAAAATTCATTTGAACTATTTCTATTAGTTTAAAATGTTTTTCCCACTTTTGTTAACAAGAGTATAGAACCTAGAAAAAATATTGTATATTTAGAACAGATACAAATTTTTTGCTTAATTGTGAGTTAACTAGTGAAGTCATGCGATTAATTACGAAAACGTTTAATCGCCTTTTAAAAAAAAGTAATTGTAATTTATTTTATTTCACTTTTAATTTATATATTTTTTAAGAAAAGATTATTAAAACCTAAGGGCGTCAGGGGATTAAAATTTGTAATCATAATTAATCGCATGACTTCACTAGTTGACAAATTTTATATCTGTTCTAAATGTACAATAAAAAAAAATTCTAGGTTTTCATACTCTTGTTAACAAAAGCGGGAAAAAATGTTAAACTAACAGAAATAGTTCAAATGAATTTTTGACGTCTATAGTCGTCAATGGCAGTGAATGAGTTAATCTAGCCCGCCCCTGCGCAGATTTATATTGGGCCTTGTGCCAGACTTATGCTGGATACAAAAATGAAGCCCAGCGTGTTAATTTCAAGAATTGTACATTCTCAAAGTTATTCAACCCATACCGTACCTCATGTTAATACGATTTTCTAGCCTGTAAATATGATGTATATGCAGACAGCAGCTTCCGGTAGCGTTAATCAATAATTTTAGCACATTGATTGTGGGCAATTCTCTCCAGTTCAATAATATACTGCTTTTTTGCCTCATTCTGCCATTGACTAGTCCATGGTATAGTCCATCTTTCTCCCACCAACAACAGGCTCCATGTCCCCATGAACCTGAGCAGGATATAGACAATGGCTGGAGGAATGAATAGATGGTTTGCCGACTACGACAACCTTTTTCAAATCCCAGAGCTTTGCTCTGGAGTGACCAAAAGTCATGATCATTTTAATTCCCACTTTATCAACAGTATTGACTACTTCCATCCAATTCTTGAGACCTGCAGCAAGACTGAAATTTCTTCACTTTCAAGTTGCACAGTCGGGACCATGCTTGAAACCGAGAGGTTTCCATGGCAAAGCAACATTACTGACCCACAAGAATATATCACTTAGCTCTAGTATGGCAAACTTGTCAGTAAGCAACACCTTTCGGGATGCTACTGATGAAGCAACTGCAACTAGAAAAATGGGGGTTGAATAATTTTGAGTACAACTAGAATTAAATGCAAGTTAATGCATTTTTTTAACAAACAGTAAGAAGGGCATCTGTATGTATCAGTCATAGCCCAGGCTGAAATGAAAGTTGAAACCGTTTGGCTTTTTCTATTTATTTTAATGATTTCTTTCATTTCAAAAAGGCTACGCTACCTATAGGTTTAAAAGTGACAACATTTGTTGATTTGCATACCTCAATTAAAAATGACTCATTACTTCTTCTGGCCTGCAGACAAAAATGCTGCAAAAATGATCCTCCTGAAGGCACACCGCTACTGTGCTTTTACCAGCCCTGTCCTCGTAGTGATGTGTATTTGCGCATGCGTGGTCAGTTTCCCAATAGAAAAGTCCTTTACGCAAATAGGCAGATCGCTATGCAGCCTTTTTACGTCGCTGGATTATTCCTTTGCAAACGTACGTTCGCACGGTGCATTCGTGAATTCAAAACATGCTTGGTGCACAGCAAAGCGGTAAGATGACGCCACTCTGGAGAATATAAAACTATTTTCATGCCTTTCTTTTGAGGAAAAACATCAGCTTCTGAAGGATGGGAGACCAACGCCTTAGCTACCGGATCTTCAGCAAAGTAAGGGACGAATAATTATTCATACTTTTCACAAAGAATGGTGCAAAAGGAAAGATTGGCTCTGTGGATGTGCTTCGATTAACTAGCTGTTTCACTTTACAATACATGGTGTTTGGCATTGCTATTGCTAGCCCGATTTTGTGAGCAATTGGGCTCTTTTACAGGGAGATATTCACTTTATTACATTCAGGCGGGTTCTATATCGTCTGTTTTTCGTTGTGCGGCAAATGAGAGGCGGAGTGCACTGCAACGTTTACCGTAGCGTAGTTTACTGCGCACTGGCTGTGACGATGGCCCAGAACTTTAGCTGAGTGACAAGTGTTGAGCTGCCGCACTGGAGGCGATGGGTACGAACCCCGCTCGAAGTAAAAAAATAAATATTGCTGAGCAGATATATGTAAGACTTCAAAAGAGATTCATGTTTTGTTTTTGTTTTTCTACCCATACAGAGGAGGCATATGTTAAAATAGTTTGACTGAATGGCATCTTGTATCTAAGTATGAAATATCTCGAGGTCGGGCCAAGTGTCCTCTTTTTTGGGAAATGAAAATATGGTCACTCTAGGATATGTTGTACACTCGCCTGCCGACACACAAATTTGTAATTGGTGTGCGCGTCTCAATTTGCGACTGCCTGCCTACCCAAACCTAGAACTCACTGCACGTCACTGGTTCATAGGTTAGTTTGTACACAGTAACAAAAAAGTGGTTACTTACAATAATGAGCAGTATAAAATATATAAAATTGTAGAATGAATGAGCATCCATGACATAGTACATGATATCCACCCATCCTTCCAGTGTGATGACCTGGTTGAGACAGAGAGAGATGAGAGAGTAGCAGTCATTAGAGTGAATGTACAGAATTGCATACTTATACCTTTGAATGTGTGTACCACTTAAATGTGTTACTTTGGCCAGTATTGTCTATTACAAATAAACCATACACTGTTTGCGTGTGTATGCGTGTGTATGTGTGTGTGCGCATGCATCAAAGAACTGACGCAGCTCCTTGGTGGAGTCCGCGTACTAATGAGTACTTGAGATGCTGACACCTGAAATCAGCGGCTGAGCTCAGCCAAGCCGATAATAAACTCACACCTCCCCATTTACACCTCATCTTGCATCGCACATTGCAGCCAAAACTAACCTGGCCACGCAACAATATTATGAGGAAGAATGAAAAATACTGCAAGTCTTGCGGGGACAGGGTTTTTACATATGCAAAAACACACCTACAGTAAAAAGTACAGACATCGTGTCATCTTTATTGTATTATGAATGGTCAAAATTAATTTGATCTCTTACATACCTATGGTCAATAAATAAGGTTTTAAATGGGACATTGCAGTGGAATGGTATTGTAACATTAAGGATGACATGTTCTAGTTACAGTGCTGGTGTATTTTCAATTTAAATGTGTTTTATATGACTGTTACAAAATAGATAAATCAATAAATAAATAAATAAATAAAAAATTTGAACTTTTTTTTTCAATTCAGTTATTTTACAGATTTCCTTCAGCGATTAAAATTTGCATAAAAAGCAAAACATTTCAATTAAATTGTAGAGCATCGTTTGACGTAAATGACTTATAATTATCATGTCAACTATTAAAAATAACTCCACCTCTGCTCAAATGATAGTGAACAAGTACTCAGAGGACAAATATGTTAAACATTTGGTACACACACTCCAAAATGGCATGCTACAGGGAACAACAGTTTAAGTAAAAGTACAGATAAAGTAAATTGTATAACGTGATACTGTATATGTGCATGAGGGAAATACACTGAAAGCTGGCATTGGTTATTTAAGAAGAAACAGAAGCACTGATCGGCGCAGTGTCTACTTTTCAACTCCTTTAAAGGTGATAAAGCCAGCAAAGCATCAGTCCATTAAATCCTGCCACAAATGTGTATGTGTTGCAAACTATTGAGTCATTTGTAAATGGCTGATGATCCCAGCATGTGAACTATTGATCCATCACAGAGTACAGTGTGTGCCGTATTTTGAGGAACAGGTAAACTGCGATGCCTAAGGGTTATTGTTAATTTGACTGAAAACAATGACTCCAAAAAAATTCACATCTTCAAGCAAAGGTACTACACAGCACAGTATGTGCTTGGAAGAAGTGCACATTAAAAATCCATATTATTGATTGTGACTGGTGTCACTGATGGTATAATGGTACATTTGCAACAATATGCAGGTCATGCGGGTTCTGTTTCCACTGGTTTTCTGTCTTTATACAGTAAAAAAATGGATGGTTGGATGATTCGGATGGAATAAACCAGGTGATAGTGATAACAAGCATCTCGTTTAACATGCAGCTTACTGCAGATCTCTGCTGCATAATTTTCTTTGTGCCAAATAAATAATATCCTAACATCCACACATGAAACAACGCACTTTTAACACGTCTTACCTGGAAAATAGCAATCCAAGCATAGCCGATGTTGTCAAAGTTGACAGCTCCCTTGTGAGGGTTGCGATCCCCAGGTTGACACACATTGTAGTACTGGTTCCAATTAACACATCCATTTACACTGGCCCCTCCCACTGTAGGGGCTGCTCCAATCAGATCTGAACTTTGGTAGGGCGCCGGTAACTGGCACTCGGTCTTGGCCTCGGTGTAGACCGGAACATCATGGCAACGAAGCATACCGTTCTCACGAGGTGCCGAGCAGATAAACGGGCTGTCTTCACCATCCTCTGACATGTAGTAGGGACTGATTGACAAGTTGTATTTTCTAGACAGGAAAAGAAATAAACAAATGCTGATATTGATATCAATAGCAATGTGATAAGCGTTCATAACAAAGTATCTAATCTAGTAAATAGAGATGGTTTCTTTATTATTTCCGTATAGCTGTATATCACACAGTATGCTTTTGGTGGTTTCCTGTCCGATTTTTCTCTGCAAAATATGCCTTGGCTTAATAAAGGTTGGGAACATCTGCTTGAACTTATGTGTCATTCTCTGTGATTTTGCAAAGATGATGATACAGAAAATAAAGAGAGTAAGAAAGAAAGCTGGAAAAGACAGCTAAGGGACAAACTGATCATATTTGCAGAACTCGTGACATGTAATGGTTGTATTCCCGAGGAACAGTGCGACTGCATGAGTGTCGAGAGGTTCATAGAGTGCACTGACTGTTTGTTCTATTTTCAAAGCAAAAAGGGCTTGTTCTAAAAGTTCTCATGGACATTAGTGATGAAGGAGCAGTATCACAAGACTGCATGCGTTACTTACGTTCTGATATCCCCTCCCAGAAAGCAGCGGTTGCGCAGAAGCCCCGCCCACAGCTGGACCCCAACAATCCCAAAGATGAAAAAGACAAAGAAGCAGAGGAGGAGGACATTTCCCAACATCGGAAGGGTGTCCAACAGTAGCGTCACCAAGATCCTCATACCTGCGTGGTGGGAAACACAATGTCACTCCTATATTCTAAAATGCATCATTAGCATCTAAAGATAAACGGACATAAACTGTCTTAGAGGATGTGAAGCAAATGGTGACCTTATTTTGACCAATTCGTTTGGCCAAAATAATTACAAGCAATGACAACAGTGAATGTGACAGTTTGACATAAATCTGTCCTTAGGGATCTGAATTAATCTTCCCTGTAGCTGGTGTTACCTAAGTGCATCTGCCAAGCATCTATCTCTACGTGTCACATGGAGTTAACGTCAGAGTCGAAAAGTCTGTCCTTAGTAATGTAAGCAGCCAACGTATAGACACCATCTCATTCTCAGGGATGTGATTTTTCCGCTAATTCGCGGAATTCCGCTTTTTTTATCTCCCCCCCCCCCCCCCCAAAAAAAAAATCCGATTTTTTTATTTTTATTTTTATTTTTTTAAGTAGTTCATTGTGTATGCACATGACTCCGACAGATAACATCTTCTGCTATAACAAAGACATTTGTGGTATGCTCTAATATGAGTTACTTTTCATTTGGTCATGATACAATTATTTGTTCATGAAATTTGAACTCTTCAACATTATTTATGTGTTAACTTAGTAATCACATTAGTTAGATATGATGATATTCTCAGTGATAGTTTTTAAAAGCAAAGGCAGTCCAATGTTTTTGAATGTGACTGATTTTGAGTTGACTAAAACTGCCATTTTATATGGGATAGTTCAATATACATTGAAAATTTATGCTGTTGTTTTGTCTATTTCTTTGTCATGTTGAGTGCATTGAAAGTACTTAAAAACACGGAAAACCCATGAGCTCCGGGGGGCTTCGCTAGCTAGCCTAGCTGGGTGCCAGCGGCCCCCAGACCCCCGGCTAAATTTTCAGATAGTTTCACTTTGGTCAAATCACATCCCTGCATTCTGTAATTTCTGATCTCCCTTTTGAGATCCATGTAAAAGTATCCGTCCATCTGTCAATTTTCTAAACATATATCAATATATCAATTTGGTCTGTGATAATAATATTGTGACTAATTTTTAAATAGAGAAAAGAGATTTAGCCAGAGAATCAGCAGAAGCCTTACAAACATGCCAAACAGTGTGCACTGCTCATTGTAACTTAACTACAGAGTGAACATACATTAACATCTGTCTAACAATGGCAAGTTCTCATCCCCTTTGCCAGAAAGGCAAACAGAGACAGAGTGGATGCAAAATGGTTAGTGTCAAACAAAAAAAATGCTAGGTGTGTGTGAGGGCAGCGGTGGTGGCTACGGGCTGGAAATACTTGATCTCTTGATGACAATTGAAGGAGGGAAAATGGTGAAAAATGGGACGGTTGGCAGCCGGTGAACATTTGTACGGTTTCTCTTGTTGTGTGCACCTTTGAGGAAACAAGCTTTTGGGTGGAAGTGTGCCTGTCTCTGTCTGGTCTGATTTTGAGTATGCTGCAAGCAAAGCACTAGCTGACCTATATGTAACCTTCATCCACCCCCCGCATCAGAAAAAAAACAACATCACCTTCACAGAAACCATGCTTTTGACTTCACATTGTCCATGGCTGCTGTAAAGATTGTCCCTAAGGTAACTATTGACTCGATGATAAGGTTGCAGGTAGAATGTTCACTCCCTACGGACCAAAAGCAAACATGCGTTCATGTGCACAAGATATTAGATGAAAGATCTTGCATTTAGCTGCAAGGAAATAGATTACGCACATGCTTTATAATGGAATTTAATTTATCCGAATTTTTTTTTATTATTATCTAGAAATCAGTAATCGAAGTGTAGATTAAAATTAACGGGCACAGCTGACAACTAAAAAATGTTTCACAATATTAAATGTCACTGAGCTTTTTTTCATACTGTACCAAAGAAAACTACCAGGTCAAATGTTGAAACATGGACTTACTTGGTACTCTGTTGATGGCCCGTAGAGGCCTCAGGACTCGTACAGTACGAATGGCTGAGAAACTGGCATTCTGTCCATCCAGAGAGTACTCCAACACACTGAGGGCACAGATGCAGGAATGTTTTTTTCATTTAATGCACTTACACCATCAAAGAGCTGTCATTACAAAGATGATAATGATATTATCTATTAGCAATTAAAAAACGATTGGTTCATCTCCATAATTATGTGTAATTCTCTGTTGTTTTGATATTGCTCTCCAGGAGCCTCAAGCCTGCAGGATTTGTTTCTTACCACACTTTATATATACAGCGTTCCCTCGCTATAACGCAGTTCACTTTTTGCAGCCTCGCTTTTTTCGCGTATTTAAAAAAAAAAAAAATAGCATGCATTTTTTTTTTTACCGAATGAACTAATACTGAGCTCTCTATCTATCTATCAAAAAAAAAGAGAATGTTTAAACAAGGACGAAATGTGAGAAAATGTAAATGCCTGGATGAGAAAAGTCTATAAACTGTGTGGTGAGGTGTTTCAGAGCCTTAAAACATTTAAAATAAATGTATAACATAAAGTTAACTACCTCGTGGATTTATTGCAGATGTATTGCGGAAAACGAGGGAACACTATATGTTTATATACCTTGATGCCATTATTTTGTATTTTTGTATTGGAAATCTACTTGGCAAGGAAAAGTCATTCAGATTCTAAATCTGAGTGACAACCTTACTTTTGTTAGGATCTTGAAGGGTTGCTTTAAGATGCACAAGCTGTGAAGCAGGTGCTGAAATAGGTTTTAGAAAAAAAAGTCCAACAATGTTTAGAGTCTGAGTGCTTGTTGGATAATGTTGAGGCTAAGTTTGTACTGCATATCTGAGATGCATACTGGGAAAAAAAAGACTTTTTCTTGCTTTTACAAACTTAAGAATGGGGATACGTGTGAGCACGTAATAATGCTTGTTTGTGTAATTTTCTCTTTCGTGTGGAACGATTTGTACGTTTAAATTTTGCGGGCAGAAGACAAAAGCATTATGGGACACCCACCCCGCCATGACGATGACAAAGTCCAGCTGGTTCCACTTGTCACCAAGGTAACAGTTACTGCCAAAAATCCCCAGGGCCACCATCTTGATGATCATTTCCACCGCAAAGAAAGCAAATATGCAGTCATCCAAAACCTGATGGGAGAGCAGAAGCCGCTTTTAACACTGAAAAGAGTAACTTGTTTTACTTACATGCACATTGATAAAAGATATTGTAAAGACTCTTAGTTTGAAACATCAGGGGCTTTGTGCCATTTTATTAGTGTTCTGATTAAATGGAAATTTACTGCTTCAAAAAAAAATGTATTCGACATGCTCGTCGCATATTGAAACAAATGGCACACGAGTGGTTGCCAGGTTGGAAAGGATGAGAGGATTGCCTTTTATTGCCTTTTAACCAGTTGTTTAATATACTTCTCTTTTTATGGCAGAATATGAAAGTAATGTCTGACCAAAATGGCACATTATTTATTTACAGTCACTCCTCATGGTGCCTTGCCGCTCAGTCATGTGCCTTTGAACATTCTCATCTCCTCAGGAATGATTTATACTAAACTGTATGGGAGGGGGGAAAAAAGTATAGTGAATCCTCTTAATCAATTTAGACTCATTCAATCTTACCATGACATTTTCAATATATTTTTTTTCCAAATTTGTAGGAATTATTTTAGTAATGGGCCATATCTGATCATAATGTTTTTCCATTGAGTGTATACGTGATAGAGGCAACATGAAAATGGTGTGCAGGTGATCTCATTGTCAAGACGACTAACCTGGAGTATGCGACACCACTCGGACAGGCAGGTGACATCTTCACACGGCTGGAACATCCCCAGGGTGACGCAGTTGAGGAGGATCACCAACATGGACACATGCTCGAACCACGTACAGGAAAGAGTTAAGGTTCAAACGTATGTGATATATTTAAAAATCCTAACTAAGTGGGAAGGATATAACTGTAAGTCTTGTTCCAACTTAATTTTGTACAAGCAACTGCCAGCCTGTAGTACTTGTTGCTTAAATATTTTACACACTGGATCGACAAGCGACTGTGAAATTGAGCCACTGTGTCAAGGTGAGATGCAGCCTCGGGTCTCGGAGTATTAATGCAATCTTGATAGTGTTGTGTTAATTAACAATAAATTGCTGTAAGGATTAAGGCATAAACCATGGAAAAAATATCATAATTAAAATGTGAATCCACACTATCAATGTAAGGTCAACCGCTCCTTCACAAATGAAGGATTTAGCTGAATAAAAATAAGAGATTTGAATATTTAAAGACTGCGTTCAGTCATTTGCTCCTTGTGCTCTGTTTCTTTTAATTCGTCTTTAATCTCTGCCGTCAACACCTCCTGATCCCCCCCCACACCCCCCCCCCTGTCGTCAGCTCTCCTACTTACACAAACACGCACGTGCACATTATAAATCCTGAGAGACAACATGAGCTAACACTCCCCTTTAACTGCGATTTAGAAGGGTTAGTTTTAGTGTTTTGGAACATTCAGGCCAATTCCTTTACTGTAATCTGAAAACATTGGGGTTGACATCTAAACACGAACATGAGACAAAAGAAGAATTCTATCTTGTAGTGTCAGCTATGAAGGCAGAATAGACTCTCGAAGGGAAGCCTTGCATGTACAGAAGCGCTCCTTTTCTGGCTTGTTAAGGTCGATTTATGTCTGTGAGAATCTGAACAAATTAGTTCTGTGCAAAAGAGCACCGAGTGGTTCACCATTACTTTTTCTCCTGTCAAGAGCAATGTAATATTTTTATTGCAACTAATACTTCACAAGATGTACAGTAATGTACTTCAAACATTTAATCAGGAATTTATTTATCTAGGAAAGTCTGAAATTAAACACTGAGTCATTAGTCACTGCAACCGCTGTATTGTAGAAAATCTAAATACTAGCTGAAGTGTGATTACACTGCATGCATTCAGTTAAAAATTAAACTACCACGGATACATCAAAATCGGCTACAGGACACACAACAAGTGAGTGTCTCATTCATCAGCAGCACACATTTAACAATACAAATAACAATACATTAAGTGTATCTGTTTGAACTCTACCACACTGCATCAGAAAATACTTTCCCACCTTGAGAACATGTGACAACACTTCGGGCTGCTGCACATTGCGCACTGCTTCCGAATCTGACTAGGGCCCAAACATCGCAAAAAAGTTGGCCACTCACAGTTGGACCACAGCTCACTACTCGCTTTTAACCTACATGGTAAATTCTGTAGAGTTAATTTTACTCTAAGCGGAGTCAATTTGGTCCCACTAAAACAGAGTAAAAATCACACCTGTAAGAGAATAAAATGTTAAATTTTACTGTTTATGAGAGAATTTGCCTATCCCATGAAAAAAAGAATATTAACGGTTTTTCACTCAGAAATTCTGAGTAAATTTTGCAAGGTGAGATTTTGGCAAAATGTTACTTGTTTATTTAAAAAAAAAGGGTTGAGGAACGAAGTGACGACCCTCAGCTTGGGAGACTGCCACTCTACCAACTGAGCTATGCCACTCCTACTGTTTGCTTATATCCAAAAGGATTTTTGGCCTCCTTGAGTCACGATTCCAGCTGACGAGCAACATAGCACAGTAGGGGCTGCATGGCTCAGGGAGCAGATTGGTTGTCTCCCAACCTCAAGTTGTGGGTTTGTTCTTTAACCCTTGAGTGACTTTTCTCCCCTCACTTCCAAGTGTAAATTTTACTCCATGAGTGGGACCAAATTGACTCTTTTTAGAGTAAAATGTACTCTGCAGAATTTACTGTGCAGAAATGGATTTTTCCTGTATGAATTATAATAAAACGTTTTAATTGGCTACAATTTGTGGTGTTGCCACACGGGGCTAATGCAATTCAAATTTTGAACCAGTACAAAACCAGTGGTCACTCGTGAAATCTTGTGGCGGAATCAGGCTTACTGACTGTGCCATTGTTCCGGAGTGGAGATCCGCTGCATCGCCCATTGTGCGGCTTGCCTTACTCGACATTATACAGTACATTAGCTAAATGTAAACATGTGCAACCACAATTGCACACACTCAGAGCCCTAATTTTTATGTATATGCACTCATCAGAAATGCAATACAAGAACTGTACTAAAATGATGTACCAGTCTTTATAATGAATATAAGGCTCAGACAATGCCGGAGAGCAGCAGCGGCTCGTCAATACAGTAGAGGGCACTAGGGTGCCGCTGAGTCACATTGAAAGAGACAAAAATGTAATAATGAAAATGAAATATAATAAAAAATACTTCAAAATATATGTTTTGGGTTGAGCAGGATAACTAGTATACAATCATCACAGTACTTGTGCATTACACTCAAATTGGGCAACATTGCGAGCTGAATTGCAGCTGAGTTTCCATTAAAGCCGACATTATTTCCTGTTCGGCACTGAGTGACTCTTTTGTTTGACTTAATATCATCAGTTTATTCTGGCCCAAACAACTGTACAGTCAAGAAGTCCATGCACATTCTTCCAATGTGGAGTAAATGGCACATCATTCATATAGCGCTTTTTACAAGGCCATCAAAGCACTTTCTATTCGACTGCTTATTCACCTACTGATGACACAGTATCAGGAGTAACTAGGGGTTCAGTATCTTGCTCCAGGATACTTTGACGTGGTCACACTCTACCACTGAGCCACGCCAAATAGTATACTGTAAATCTTTTAGTGCACTTGAAATTATTATTACTAAATGTACACAATAAAATATGCGTATTATGGTGAACGCCAGAATGCCCGGTGCCCACATGAATAAAGAGATCCGTACAGTAAAGGTGGGCTCACACACACACACACATCAATGGTTGCTGATGGGAGAAAACAGTAATAATTCCCTACATGGATGATGTTTTTGATGCCTGCACAGAAACACGAAGAACGCACTGGAAAGGTCTCAAAGAGTGCATACAAGCACGCACACACAATTAAATGCTAAGCCCGCTCCAGCTGAGCTGTCAGGTCAGTGCTGGTGCACAGACGAGAGCAGAGCTGAGTTGGTACAGCGAAGGGCCACTGAGAGACAACAACAAAGAAACACGGTCTTGTTTGACTACGTCAGAGTAATAATAGTAAAGTAATGCCCATGTTTGTTAGATCCACAATGTTAGATTTGATAAAACCACAACAGAAGTGCAAACACAACAAAGTGCTTGTTTAGAGCTGACAAAGTCAGCTGTTAAAGTTTATAGAGTTGCATGTCGCCAGCTCAGAGCTTGTTGGCTGGTAAAATGTGTACAAAATAGAAAACACTGTCAGGATACTATTTATTTTTGCTATAGAAAGTGAGAAAAGTGTACACAATCATGCATGATATTCCAGTGATGCTTTAGTGCAAATGTCAGACTTGTAATGCTGCAAGCAAAATTCTCCTGCTCATTTTACTGTTTGTGTGTGTGTGTGGAGAAGCATTGATCGACAGATTAGAAGTTAATATGAATCTTCTGGGAGAAAAATCCCTTATTAATCCATATTGTTTAGTGTTTTGTTGTTCTTTTATATTTCAAGTTTTTCCAAAGCACCTTCCACTTTTGTGATCTCTAATATAGATTCAAGTCAAATTCTGTATTTTGTCTGCAAGAAAATCAAATATGAGATCAGATATGGAAAAAATAATAACGTGGCATATATGCCAAACAGCATCCAACCTGTTTGCTCTGACGCCAAGCAAAAACTACTCCCAGCCAGCAGGGGTCTTAATGTATTTTCATGGAATTTATGGACAATTAACTCTTTGACTGCCAGACGTTTTCAAAAACGGGTTGTCGCCAGTGGCAGCCGATTTAAGCATTTTGAGTGATCTTTCAAGGTCCACAGAAAATGTTGTGTTTGGACTATGGAAACACACATCCTACCAAATGAAAGATTGGACTCTCATCTTTCATCAGAAAAAAAGTTTGTTTCTACCTTATTCCGTTCTTCAGTAATCAACAATAGAAAATGGTTACTTTCACCGAAATTCTCTGTTTTGAAACAAAAAACGGAGAAAAAGAGCTTTTTGTGAAACGATGTTATTTCATGCACTCTAGTGAATTGTACACTTCTTTTTGTCCATGAATGATGCCACAAACATCTAAATAGTGCTTTACTTCTGTAAAACGCTTTCACCAACAATGCAAAAGTGTTTTTTGCATTGTTATTTACAAATGTGTGCAACTGTGGTACTACTTACAATTATGTGGATGTTTCAAATACAGTTTTTCCTTTTGTAACGCTCTCCTGCGTGCAAGGAGACGCCAGGACTCGCACAACAGTTTACTTTCACTTTCGCATTGGTCCGTTTTGCGTGCAAACGTTACACTTTCTTGACGGCCTTTTTTTCCGGGGAATAAAAAGCAAGTAGCAGACTGTACACACTTCCTCCGATGAATATGCATTGGACTCGGGGCACTCTCCGTCGTCCGATCGAACGTCCGCCTGTGCGTGCTCGGTTGCCTCCGCGTTACGACACCGTCATAGCCGCCGCGTCAGCGGTTCCAATTTCGCCGTCAAGCTCGGATTCACCTTCATCATCATCGATGATGACCACCGTCGTCATCAATGTACTCTTTTAGCGTTGGTCGATGCCTTTCGTCTTGTAAGTGTAGAGCTGTTTGCAAACGCTCGCCATTGCCCGTTCCCTCCTCCATCTAGCTCCATCTAACGTCTTCTACTGCCGCGTCAATGCTTTCCAACCACGGAGTCACCATCATCTTCATCATCGATGATGATCATCGTCGTCAACAATGTGCTCTTTTAGCGATGCTTTTGGTCTTTGAAAAAAACGGCTCTGGCGTGAGCTCCTCGCGACCGGCCGCCATTTTTCCTTTGTTTTCCATTCTGATCTCCTGCTCGACGCTCTAGCTCCGCCTCTACTGACGCCCACCCGATCTTGTCAAAAGAGAGTCATCGCTGCCCTCTAGGGGCCAAAAATAGTCATTAGGCTCACAAGACCTGCTTAAAACTTTCAGGACAGCTCCGCAAGCCTTCCCAGCACCCGTTTCAAAAAAAAAAAAAAAAATGGGAGGACGTCTTTTAACGTCTTTGGCGCTCCTCCGTAGGTTTTTGCAGAACGTCATTTAACGTCTTTGGCAGTAAAAGAGTTAATTTACTTTACTTGGCATTCTGCATGGCAGCTTCTCTCAACATCCACAGACAATTTCTGAGGGAATGCAATTTATTAGTCACATATATTCTGTTTGGGAAAAAAAAAAGATATCTGCTGACCTTTTCCATTTTTATTATAAAACAGGACAGGAATACTAAGTGTGTTCTGTTATTGACAACAAGGTTAACAAGATATTGTACTCATCTCACCTTTGCTTGACTTTCACCTCTAACCTTTCCTTCCTCACGCCTCGCTGAGACACTCACATCCACAATGTTTCACACCTCACTCAGTCTTTGCTCCTCACACCTCCTCTGCAATCCATTTAGCTACACACCCACACTGTCACTTGTTTTTTTTTTTTTGTCCATGCTCCAGTCCATCCCCCTTTCATTAGGCGAGCGCAAACTCAATTGCATCAGATGTAATGGCATAGTCACACACCAAACGCAGGTCAATCTACGGGGTGGCTGCAGGGTGAGATAGTGTTAGATGCGATAGATGCTGTACAGAATACTGCACTGCATCAAACTAAAAAGTTTGGTGTTAACCTTTACAAGAGAAAAGCACAACACTAGAATCACCGCTTTAGTATGCTAAACGGAAAACTCAAGATAACACACATTTTGTTCATGTACCGATATGGAAAGAAAACAACAAATCCTTTACTTACATTTGTCACAGAAAAAAAAAATCTTTACAGCACAACAAACATAAAGGGTTTTACTCATAAGTTGATATGTCCCTAGGGTATGCAAACTGTATAAATTAAATATGATGACATCCGCCACACTCCGCAGAGCTCAGAATCTGTCTGCATGCGCCTCGATCAATTCCACCAAAATCAAGCCACCTGCGCCACAACTTAGACCGACTTTCAGCTGCTCCAAAGTTTAGTCTACTTTGAGTGTTATTCACTACCCGCTACTAAGGAGCTGTTTGAGCTGTCAACACAATTTTTTTTTAAAGTTGAAAACAAATGCACAATGTGTTCCAGTATAGTCAATTAACCACAGCACTTGAGCAGCCCATCACTTATTTGTTGACGAGATCAATCTCCGAGGAATACATTGGTGATTCATCCGACAAGCAGCAGCTGGCATCGGACCATGTGAGGCTGCGTGTCCTCCTTCTCTCGCTAATGAGCTGCATTCCCTTTCTGCATGTCCTTACTTCCCTTCTATGCTCTCGTGTTCTGTGTTGGGAATCATCTTCCTCCCCCTCCATTGTTTCCTGTTCCTTTTTTACGAACTTCAACAAGGTCCTCTGCGCTCCTCTGCTTCTCTCTGGCCATGAATAATGGGACTGTTTCCAGTCCAGACTCTGAGCTGTGTGTGTAAGTGATTGGATCATTGTTCATTTACATCAACCATCTGCCATGGAGAAGACTTCACCAGAAAAACAGACAGACTCTCCCTGTTGCGATCTCTACTTTAAGGATTTCGCCAACGGTATCGCCAGGATGCAGCGCTGCATGAGGCTCGTGTGTTGTGTGTAGGTATGTGCGAGCTTCATACCGGCTCATCTCAGAGCAGAAGTCCCCAAAGATGGCAAGAAACAGAACCTCATAAATCAGCCTGTCCCTGAACTTGCTCCTCTCTCCCACATCACCTCCCTCGCTCTTTTCGTCTCTCTATCCCCACACCTCGCCGCCTCGCCTCCGACACCCCGGAGAGGAGGCCGAGGCAGGCGTGACGCACTTAGACTAGGATTCCCTTTCCGTCTCTCTTCGCGCTCTGCTGCAAGCTCACGCTTTCTTTCATTTCAATGTGAATTCTGCGTCCAACGGCACAAGTCAGATCACATGCATATTGGGCATGTGCAGGTGTGCATGTGTCTGTGTCGCAGGTGTCAAAAGGGATAAAAGGGAGGACAGAAAGAGAGAGGGGGATACAGGAAGCCCGAAATAGAGCAGTTGCATCTGGTGTGGCCTGGCCTTGTACTGTGGCACACACACATGTCCACACAGAACACACCTGTAAAAGGCGTTCAGCGTGACCTTGAGCTGTTGGTTGGACTGCATGTTAGATTACGTGACAATGTTACAGTTAGAGGATAGTTACAGGATATGTGCTTATCGTCGCTGGCCTGTGAAAAACACTTCAGTCCCGTTTTTTTTTTTTTTTGGGGGGGGGGGGGGGGGGTTGTCTGCATTCAGTTCAATCCCATAAATGTAAAAATGTAAAAAAAAATAATAATAAAAGACAAAAATGGACATAGCGTTATTCACAGGACGGCGCCATTATGCAAGATGCAATGGTAAAATTAAAGACTAAGGGTCTATTTTTGTGCAGTCTAACTGCACATATGGGTGGAGTTTTCTTTCATTAGGTATTTTTGTAGATGCGCACAGCTAGAAAGCGCTTTTGCGCTGTTGTGGGTGTGAACACAACTGATTTGCTTCTGACAAATGGACGTGGTTTCCACTAGTTCCCTTTAAATTCAGTGCAGGAGTGGTGCACGGTAAACATGGCGGAAGAATAATGGACTGATTGGAGTCCATGCAGGAGATTGACACACGCAAAGTATGTTTATAAGGATGATGTAATGTTTTTTTGTTTGTTTTTTTCAGGAGAGCTCAGTATTGTTCATTCGATTTGACATCATCATTGCTCTCCTTTTTTTTAAAAAAAACCCAAATAATTTAAAAACATTTAATAAATGTTTTTTTTTTTAATATATATACATATATATATACATATACACACATATTTTGTGTATATATATATATACATATATATATATACATATATATATATATATATATATATATTTTTTTTGTATGTGGGTGAGAATGTGTATGTGTGTGTGTGTGTGTGTGTGCGTGCGTGCGTGCGTGCGAGCGTGTGTGTATTCATCAGTTCACCTAAAGCCCATTAAAAAAAAATCCCATACTAATAATATAATATAATAATAAATTGCCAAATGCAGAAACATCAATGTAAGTTATCACGATGTGGTGGCTCTCGCTAACAGGCAGAATTAAGTAACCAGAATTAGGTTAAAAAATTCTATATACATAGACCATGTTTCTATAAATTTTGATATTTGGTTTTTATTTGAGGCAGATATTTTTTCCATTAAAATGTGATTTATGAGGAGGTTAGACCATTGGTCGATATTCAGAGTTTGTTTATTTTTCCAGTTAACAAGAATTGTTTTTTTTGCGATAGTAGTAGGATGATGTAATGTTGACTGCTGTTAAGTGGGCAATTGGAGACCACCTTATACCCTATAGATTTTGTGTCAACCCCCCCCATCCCTGCCCACACGCAAATAAAACACTCCACCCATAGCTGATTTTGAAAATATATTAAAGATGATGATAATAATAATGCATTCAATGAATTGCTTTTTATAATGATTCTATGCATGCTGTTGTCATACTGTGTATATGAATGCAATATGATGACATTCACTACACATGTCTGCAGAGCTCAGAATTAGTCTGCCCGTGGCTCGATCAAATCCACAAAAATCAGGTTACACAACCTGCACCATAACTTAGACCGTATTTAAGCTCGTCTAAAGTTGAGTCTACTTTCAGCCACCAAACACACTAAAGGAGGCTTGCACTTGTACAAAAATACAGATATGCCCGTTTTTACGCTGAGCTCACGTGCACTATCTATTAAAATAAAGCCCTAAGTCTGACCACTGCTGTTCAAGACAAGGCAAGAAAAGGCAAGACAGCTTTATTTTTATGGCACATTTAAAAGCATTGACAAACAAAAGTACTAAAGTCATTTAAAAGCAACATAAAGAAATAAAACATAGCTTACTAAAATTAAAAGAAACATAAAGCAAGAAAACAATTTTGAAAAATTAATTTTAAATTCAAGCACATGCCTGTGAAGTCATGCTTGACAAAATGCAAATGTGAGACAATTGGAAACAACGAATCTAATCCGACTTCGGCTCATCACCACGCAAGTGTTTTTTGTTTGTTTGTTTTTTTAAAGCTACTGAACGTAGAATATTCCATTTCGAATCGCTACTGCCACCTGCTGACGAGAAATTAAACTGCACATACCGTTCTTCACATACACACCACGCACATTTCGTCACAATTCTAACCCAAATCCAGTCTGTACACTATTGGCCAGAGGCTTGCAGGAGTACCCATTGTGAGCAGCTAAGGTGTTAATATACTAATTAGAAGGAATTTCACTCATAAATAGTCAAATAAAAAGTTTATTGTAAAATTAATTTTGGGAAAAAAAGTTCCATATTGCAACTTGAAGTACCAGTGATGGTGAGTAGCAAAGATTGTGATGACAACCATATACAGTAATTAGGAATGTAACATTTGCAAAATACGAACGCAATACACACAAATGTGTTTAGGCTGCTCAGTACAATATAGAAAAATAAGCTGAAAGTAATATACAAAAAATATACGCTCTGCATGTCTGTTATTAGGAACATATCATCTGTTATTCGCTGAAAAACTCAACTCTTCTGGTTTTGTACATGAAATATAACAATATCACTTTAGTGCCATCTTGTTGCATAATGATGGCAAGTAACTATGTTGAATTCAGAGGAGGAGTTTCATCTAGTCAGGCCACAACCTTGTCTAATAGAAGAAAGCGCTCTGACGCCATCTTGTGGCATCCATTGCAATTATCAACATTTCTGGGTGGTTGTCAACACATTTTCACTATTCATGGCAGGGTTTGGTCTCTAAACTACTTCTGTCTTCTATTTACACTTGTATGGAAGTTAGAAACTTATAAGTAGCAATACCAAAAAAAATCCTATATGGTTTAAAAAAAAAATCAACTTTAGAACGAACCATTACATTGCTGATATGAGTTAAAACTAATATTGCAAGTGATACAGTTCAATAATTACAGGGTGCACGTGCACTGATTGCATGGGTACGTAAATGATGCGATGTATTGTCACGATGAAAACGTGACTACCAAAGGAGACCGTCAGACATAAACATGGTAAACACGGTGACTGATTATAGCGATTAGGAGGGCCACTTGGATTATGTTATCTTCTCTCCGTCTGACACAGTTTCAACAGGAATCTGGTTGCTAAGTAACCAGCCACAGTCCAAACTGTCCACAGAGAGAGCGAGAGCGAGAGAGAGAGAGAGAGTTTGTGTGGCTTTGTTGAAGGGCTTTGTGGCTTTTTTTCTGTATAAAAATATCTGTATATTGTTATAGTTTTGATCCTTTATTTTCTTCTTCTACTATCTCTATTGTTGCCAGGCTTCACCTTATTCTTCTTCCTCCTTTCTCTAAACTAGTTTTTCACCCACTATTGTCAAGGGAGAGGGTGAAAAAAGAACACAGCCCTCCCATTTCCTATCTATGTGTCTCCTGTCCATCCCTCTGTGTATGAGCTTCAGTACCGCCATGCATGTTGCAATGTGATACATTACATTTTCATTATGGTCTCCTCTTGGCATTCACATGTGCATGCGAAGATGGCTTCTATATTTCTTTTAATCCTGTTAAATTGTAATATTTCATGGGACTTGTGGGTTGCTTGAGTCTAATTTGAGTCTAATGTGCTCCTGCTGTTTCAGTGCAGGGCTGCAGTGAATTTCCATCGTTGCTCAGGAGCCACACTGCTCTCCAGGGGACTGCGCACTATAGTGCTGACCACCAAATATTTTGTTACCACTTTAATGTGTTTCATATCTGTTTGATGCCGCTGACTGCCTTACTGCTGGCTAGGTTTCACTTGCAATTGTCTCATGTGGCTGATTGAAGATATAAGGAACACTATTAAAATATTGAGAATCATTAGCACTGTATTGACACTAAAGAAACATAGAAAAGGTATCAATTAATCCATTTTCGACACCACTCCTGCTCACATTGAGCTGGAGCCAATCCCATCTGACTTGATGAAAGGCAGTCTTCACCCTGGATTGGTCGCCAGTCAATCACAAGGGCACATTTAGAGGCCTTTCAGTGTCACTGAGCGGGAGCTGAACCATGCTGCCTGCAGCAAAGTCAGGTAAGTGAACCACTTCATCATCGATTACTCAGAAAGAAAACAACATGTATTATGAAGTAACATGTCAGTTCTGTTCCTGTGCAATGAGTTCTCAAAGGGATTTAGCAGGAAATGGGTTAAAGAGTTAAGCACTGCATTTGAATTTGACTATACAGTACTGTATGTTCCAGAAACATGAGCCTGGTGCAGTTATACATTCAAAAACAAACAAAGTAGGGAGGAAAAAGTCCAGCTGAGCCAAACAATAAAACATCTGGGACACGCAGTACTAAAACATTATGCTCTGCCCTGATTTTAAAGCAATTTTTAGATATGGGCTTTGCTTTGGGGCATATTATTTTCCCATCAATGAACAATGTTGTTTTCAACATTAAACACATTTTATATACATATATAATTATACAGACGCTCCCCTACTTACGAACATTCGAGTTACGAACAACGGTACATACGAACATGTCTGCGTGCATGTCAAAAAATGTTCGGAAAGAGATGCTGTAAGTTAGATTTTTTTATTGCGCACCTTTTTCCGAGTACTGTAGTGCTTCTTTCCGCCGCTAATACCGACGCTTGGCGCTGTGAGAGCTCACCCAGCATTGGAGGCTCAGCAACGTGTCGAGGAGGAGGAAGAAGAAGAAGAAACGCCTGTCGCTCATAGATAAAGCCATCGCACTCTTCGAGCAGCAAGACCCAAATATTGAACGTTGCACAAAGGTTGCAAATCAATTGAATGATGCCATACAGTGCTACCGCATCATTTATGATGAAAAAAGAAGAAAACTGTGCAATCGTCGTTAGATCGCTTCTTTCGGCCAGTTCTAGTAAATCCTCCAAGGAAGATACTCATCAACCCTCATCTTCTTCTCCGCGACCCTCAACTTCTTCCTACATTGAAGTTACGGAGGAGGAAGTAACTTTTGAAGCCCATTCCAGCGACGACGAAGAACCTCTCATGATATAAAATCCTCCTCTTCCTCCTCCTCCATCAAATCCTTAAGCATCGAGTACATCTTCCAAAAGTAAGTTAAACTTCATTTTATTTATCTTATTACGTACATGCACATACTGTGTGTGTCTCTCGCTCTCTCTCTCTAACATACGTAGTACAGTACTGTACGCATTCTCTTTAAACATCAATTATAATACAAAATATAGCACTGAAGCAACTTACGAACAAATTCACCTTACGAACGATCGCTCGCAACGTAACTCGTTCGTAAGTTGGGGAGCGTCTGTAATGCGTTGGTCATTTGATTCACTTCTATACAATTCTGTGAAAACAGGCTGAATAATGACAGCAAAGTAATGCTTTGTAAAAGTTGAATATCTGACGATCACAATAATCACATGCACGTGCTTCATAACAAGTGAGATAAATCTATATACATAGCAATGTGAGATACCAAGCATTCGAAGTGAGTGATGAGATTTGAGGGGAAGGAAAGAAAACAGAAAGGGAATGAATGCATGTGCATAAATACGCATTTCAAATATGATAAACACGCTTCCTTTCCCTTCCTAATGACCTCAAAACAAATATACAAGAGGTAAAGTCCTTCAAACATAAACACAATGAAAAATGGGTATCTATTGTAGGTAAAGAAACCACCAATCAATGGAATTGATTGCAAGAATCACCAAAGCAGGCGTCTTTTTACCTTTGTGGACATTTCCTATTCTGCAAACAAAAAAAAAGACTGACATCAGCATTTAATCTGACATGCTTCCTGGCTTTTATTACATTTCTGTCTAGACATTGCATCATATATAATTTAATCACACATCCCCAATGCAAAAGCTTTTAACCACTTATTTTCAGCCCATTTGAATGCACACCTTTGCTTTATATTTTCTATTTCTAAACATGCACGCTTGATTCTGCTTTCAGACCAACACATGTAAATATTGTAAAAGAACAAACCCAAACTTTGACTTCAATCACATCTTAAAAAGCACATAAGCCACATGCTCCATTACAGGAACCACATCACAGTCAAAGTCTATCTGTTGCAACCATATGCTAACATTGTAAGCTGCCCTGCCTGGCACCATATGGACATTTGCAGCATGACCCAGCTACATTGAAAGAAAACAACACTGTACATACACTTGAATGGTTCTGTATGCTTTTGTCCATTCGCGAGAGGACTCCATGTGAACCAGCATGTGCCTTTTTCGAAGTGAGTTTCAAGCGGTCACTGGTTCGAAAGATATTTCAGTACTAAATAGATACAGTTCATTGTCCATCATTAAACAGTGCTACTATATGGCTTCTAAATGAACTTTTTATTGTTCATATTACAAAATCTGAACCTATTGCAAGTGCAAGTGGAATGAAGTAAAACTTTTCATCTCATCAACTGTGAGATTGTAAAAAGCACATTAGAATATGGACTTCTCAGCAAGCACTGAGTACAACGCTAACTTTTTGACTGCCAACAACGTTAAATAACGTTTAGTAAAATCCTACAGATGAGTGCCAAAGACGTTAAAATACGTTTTGTTTTTTTTTAAAACAGAGGTGAAACTAACCATTTTCTATTGTTGATTACTGAAAAACGGAATAAGGTAGAAACAAACATTTTTTTCTGATGAAAGATGAGAGTCCAATCTTTCATTTGGTAGTATGTGTGTTTCCATAGTCCAAACACAACATTTTCTGTGGACCTTGAAAGATCAGTCAAAATGCTTAAATCGGCTGGCACCCACGGCATCCCTTTTCTGAAAACGTCTGGCAGTCAAAGAGATAATGATGTCACTGATGTGTCAGTTCCATGTTTTTTAAAGTGTGTACACTACTATTAAATGTAGTAATATAACACTTTGCGCAACACGCTAGTGTGTCAGACTATACCATAAAATAAGATGTAAACACAGATCCTATTACAGTAGGAGTGTATATTTGCACCCGGACATCTGCTTTAAATATGAGTAAGTAGTCTTCAGGTTTAAAATGATAAAAAAAAAAAAGGTGCTTTAAGATTGCAAAAATACAGAAGCGTATTGCATTCACTTAAAAAAAAAAAAAAGTCCTGTTTTTTAAAATATTTTTTTTTCCTCTGTTTTTCTGAATAATTTTTTTTTCAGCCTGTTTTTCTATACGGAAAATTACTCCGAAAAACAGAAAAAAAATATTCAGAAAAACAGAGGAAAAAAAATTGTTCAAAAAAACAGAAAAAAATTATTCAGAAAAACAGAGGAAAAAAAATATTTAAAAAAAACAAAAAAAAAATTTCAGAAAAACAGAGGGAATTTTTTTTTTTTAAAAAAACAGGACTTTTTTTTTTTTTCAAGTGAATGCAATACGCTTCCGTACAAAAAGGAAACTGCAAGAATGAAAAAGAGAAATCTATTAACCTAACCACTGTGCTCGATGTTTGCAGCCAATTGTAATGCTGCGCCACACAATCACAACACCTTTCTCTACAAACGTTTCATCTTACTTCCTCCAATCTGTAAAACCACACCTCTTCATCGCGCTCATCCGCTGCACACACACAGCCACGCACAAACATACACACGGACGGACGGCAAAAAATCTGACAGATAAGTGAAAAGTTAGTCTTGCTTTCATCGAAAGCTTCAACAAAGGCACAACTTCCTGTTCCAAATCACCTGTGTGGGAAACGTGAGGAAGAGCAGCAGACTCCTATAAAAAGGAACCACTTCAAATCTGGGACACTGAAGGGCAAATACTGTATCCGCAAAAGGGGATCATTGAATTTGTACATATTTTCAGGTTACGTTACCATGGAAACCACACACTTGCAGAACATTACTGGGCAAACAAACACCGCATTCTCTCTTTTCCCCCCTGCTGAGCATGCTGACTCTGGTTTGTCCCTCAAACCAGCAGGTGTTGATTGCAATCTACAACCCAAGGGTAAATTACAACTAGGCTTGTAATTGTTATTAATTATGGTACATAGAATTATCGCCCTGGGTTCAACTGTCTGTTCAGTTTAAAAGATCCCAACAGGAGGGTAGACGGGAGGGAAGATGCACGGGTATAATGGTATGCATTAAATAAACTTCAGATCATAATAGCATTTATAAAAAAAAATCAATCTTAACGAAGACTTGTATGCTAATGTATACATTTTATGATGAGATGTCTCAAATGTATCAGTGTTCATTTGATAGAAATGATGTTCACCTATCCACAGTGGCCAATAAACAAATTGTGTTGCAATGACAGCTGCTGCACAGGAAGGCAAGGGTTAATATTTAGCTGGGTAAACATGGTACTCTCATTACATTATTGCCTTGATTACCTGATGAAATATCACAACTACTTGAAGCATGTGTATACTTTCTTGAGTATTGTTCTTGTACACCTCAATATTGTTTCCTATAGCCTCATCCTTTACAACTCCTTTCCACTATTGGAGATAAACAAGCTAGTTTAGGCTTCTTCCCAAGAGCGATGTGGCACCTTAAGGACGGCAAATAGGAAGTGACACCACATTCATTACTTCTGGCTGTCCTCTTATTGGTGCCAATTTGTGATAGGCGTACTGTACAAGCTCCATTTCTCAAGCCCTCTGTATGCCAGCTCCATTGTGGAAAAGTGGATCCAAATCACTAAAGGAAGAAATGTAATCATGCACACCTACACAGCTGTTGTCATTGCATGAGCCAACAGTTTATGAAGATGCCTGTGTGGAATTTTCTCAAATTGCATTTGGAGTTTGGTGCTCGTACTATACAGTAAAGTTAACTCCACATATTCACAATTGAACTAAGCAATGGGGGGGAAATCATTTTCACATTTTAGTATCTTGTAGCATTTTGGTACCAATGATTTACGTTGACGTGAGTAGCGCTTAATTTAGGCAAAACTAGCTTTGGTGCCAACTTGTGGTATCTTAGGAGAAGGCCTCAAGTAGTAGTGGAAGGAACAACTATATGGTGAAGTGAGTTGAGGAGCTTCGTTAAGACAAAAAAAACAACAACAACGCTTTTTCTATTTCTTATGCTGGCTATTCTCGAAAAATGCACCAAAAATTTGTCATTCTGACTCTAATGTCTGCGCCTCGCCAGATATGAAATTTGGCACACGACACTGAATGTAGCAAATTTAGACCAAATTTGATAAGATATTATATGTCGCTGTAGATTACATTGCATTTACCTCTAGTGTTTGTTCTATGTGTGCTGTTGGAACTGACACTTGCGTATATACAGTTGTGCTCTTAAGTTTACACACCCTAGAGGTATGTAAACTTATGAGCACATTTCCTACTTACATTTTCTTTTGGAGATGACAAGTCCACTTGATGGGGTATATCCTTTCCGTGCATTTGGATGCACTCAAAATGGAAGATATCCGATAGGACTGATACCAATCTAAAGAGATTCAATTCCATGCAATATTTTATGCCTCTTTATGCCATCGTATCACTTGAACACTGCAGTAGAAATGTAGCCACCTACATACCTTTAATTTCCCAGATGTTCCACTAATTGATTAAGTAAATCGTCTGTAGTGAACACACTGTTGCACCATCTAACTGCCGAGTCGATCCCTGCTAAAATAAGATTGAGCACAAGAGCCAACAAATAAGCAGACTCTGAAAGCCAAGCACTGAGCACACTGAATGTAATGTCAAATATGTGACATTAGAGAAATCATAACCTTTTAAGAGTAAAAGCTTTTGCTGATTGAAAAAGATTAAATGTCTGCTGATAAGCTGCACACACCCTGTCTATATTTTTACATATGTGTCACTTATCTCCTTGTGCATTGAAAGCTTGAGAATCAAATGATTTCAAACACAAGTATGTCTCAAGTCAGGTTTCCATAGAAACAGATACGGTAGTCACTGTGTTGCTCTTCTTAGCAGACAGCCTCAGATCCAGTTCTACATTCTGCAAGCTGACGCACCAGGCTGGCAGTCAGAGAGTCATCTGTAGTGACACCATGTCATCGCACATGCACAGGAGATTGCAGGAATCGTGTTCACAGTAGCTCAGAGATTCCTAGGCAAGAAGACCTTAAGTAGATCAGAACTTAGCTTTTTAAGGCAATATAGATAGATGGAAAGAGAAATATATAGTAGTCTTCAATGTCACATGTTGGTTACAGTAAAAAAGCAAGAACAAAGTCACCACAATCATCAAAAAAGCAGTAAAAAAAAAAAAAAATCACCGGCGGCTCTCAAGCTCCTCTCTCTGACCTGCACATTTGTGCGGTGCAAAGAAAAGTGGTTTGCATCAACGAGGACTTGTCACATCCTCTTCATCACTCTTTTGAGTTATTCCCCTCAGGCAGCAGTTCCCCTTTACCTCTAGTCAAAAAGAAAACTTATAACAACTCTTTTTTATTTTATTAATTTTTTTAATATATAAGAATAACAAGAAGCTTAAGCAATCACAAGTGTGTTTAGCTTTTTAGGTAGATTTGTAATATCTTCTCTGAGCCTTAGCACAAAGACAATTTTCTGACAGTTTGAGAGATGTTAATCAAATTGCATTGGAATTATTTTGGAGATAAACCACATACAGTACAATATTATTATTTCCTATAATGGAACCTATAATGTTAAACGCCATGTTGATTGTTAGAGTTCTTTTCTGGAAACGTAAACAACTGTGGAGTTAGATGTTAGCTAAATTGAGCTCCCATTAGGTACAGTATGTCAAAACATTAACCCACTCCTGTGTTTTGCCTTTCCTTTGACATGTTGTTGTTTTTTGGGCACTTATTCCAAAATGGCCAACCCTGAACAAATGATATTCAGAGTCGATGAGCGAGAAAAGGTGATAGGCACTTTCAATCATTGTTAATCATTGTTTTTACCTCGACCTATTATAAGTGTGGGTTTTTTTGTAGGCACATCAGTGACACAATTCGCCTTTGCATTATGCCTTCCAAATGTATCATTAAAGACAGACGGCTCTGTAGTAATAGAGAGAGCAGGTGCACTTAAGTGTGGTAACTGCCTCATCTTGATTTTCATGATGAGCATGCTTGCGAATTTGGCAGACAGCTCTAAGCCATGCTGGGCATTCGGCGTACTTAATTTGACACGCCCCGGCGCAACTGACAGTTTGGTAGTTGAAAGTAGACTAAATGTTAATGCTAAAGTGCTTCCACATTTTTTGCAACTGCTTTATAACACGAAGCCTCGCAAAAAATACACAGACCGAGCACAAACTGAAACTGTTTACATCCATTGATCGGGGTCAGTACAGACCTATTCATTTCGTGTATTTTTATGAGGCTTCTCATCATGAAGTGCTCGGCAAAAATGCGGTAGCACTCACTGAAAGGTTGGAATCCGTCAATGACGGGCTGTTGTATTGAATGTTTTGACTACATCTGCTTTATTTCATTCATAAATATAACACGTTTGTGTGTGCATTATTGTTATAATCATCTTTATCCTTGGTGCGGCACCGCTACAGGGTCACACAAGGACACATACTATCGGGGTGTAAGGCGATCTCCAAGGCCCACTTCTCAGTAGTGGCCTGTGATTGCCCTGGACAACTTTACATCATCTGCCCGTGGAGGATTGCTTGCAGTGTCTGAACGTACTTTGTGGGCTTTGTACTCCAGGAAATCAGTTTCTGCTTCCGCCATGTCAAGCACTGTGTTCCTCTCCAGCCCCCATTTTAACTCTTTCACTGCCAATGACGTTAAAAGACGTCATCCAATTTTAAAATTGTTTTTTTTTGAAACGGGTGGAGGGAAGCCTTGGCCAGCTGTGGTGAAAGTTTCAAGCAGATCTAGTTAGCCTAATGACTATTTTTGGCCCCTAGATGGCAGCAATGACTCTCTTTTGACAAGATTGGGTAGGCGTCAGTAGAAGACGTGAGGCGGAGCTAGAGGGGACAATGCCTGGGGAAGGGAAGAGAACATGGCGACCGGTTGCAAGCAGCTCACACTTGGGAATTTTTTTCAAAGACGAAAGGCATCGACCAACGCTAAAGAGCACATTGATGACGACGATGATCATCATCGATGATGATGATGGTGACTCCGAGGTTGATGCCGAAGTTGGAAGCGCTGACGCGGCGGCTATGACGACGTCATAAAGATTCACGGGCTAGCGATGCTAACACCGGAAAATGCGAAGCACAACCAAGCACGCTCAGGCGGACGTTCAATCGGACGACGAAGAGTGCCCCGAGTGTGTTTCCATAGTCCAAACACAACATTTTCTGTGGACCTTGAAAGATCAGTCAAAATGCTTAAATGGGCTGGCACTGGCGACATCCCGTTTCTGAAAACGTCTGGCAGTCAAAGAGTTAAAGGGAATTAGAGGAAGCACTTTTGTAAATGAAGCCAGCTGTGTTTACAGCCACAACGGCGCAGACTGACTCTTTC